>NC_090781.1:20920578-21110578 GCF_040054535.1 Antennarius striatus | reverse complement strand
CATAGAACTTAACCATAAAAAAATGAAAATATTGCTGCGTCCTATTTTGGTATCTGCAAACGTGTGTGTGTGTGTGTGTGTGTGTGTGTGTGTGTGTGTGTGTGTGTGTGTGTGTGTGTGTGTGTGTGTGTGTGTGTGTGTGTGTGTGTGTGTGTGTGTGTGTGTGTGTGTGTGTGTGTGTGTGTGTGTGTGTGTGTGTGTGTGTGCGTGTGTATGGACAAGTCTTCCAAAGTGTGTATTTGTGTGTAAAGCAGAGTTCCGGGGGGTCTTAATGGAGCACTTAGATTAGTGCGCTCTCTATAAGGCAAAGACAGCACTAGGATTAACCTTGTTTTAAAATGTGCCGTTTGAGAAAGATTGCTTGACCTTATTGTGACTTAGGCTTTGGACAAACCATTGCACTTGATAGAAACTGGCTGTTAATGGACTTCAGAGTGCCAAGAAGCACCCTGATGACATATGCCCATGTTTGAGATTAATATTGTTTGCCTTCCACTCACAACTTGCTACAGCCTCAAATTAATTTTCTTCTTTGGCAAGTCATTTTGGCCCCTGTCCCTTGGCAGACCTTCTCTGAATGCGATTTTTATTTTCTCGGGAATGGCTATGATCTAATTTTGTGATTTTCTGTGATCTCACCTGCCTCTAAATCTCTAAAGCCAGGAGTCAACAGTTTTTCCAACCCTTGTGTCAAGGCTTGTCTTACCTTGACATCCTCTTCTTCTTCTGTATCCCTCCCACTTTCCCACTTCCTCAAATGCCATCTCTATTTTTTTTTGTAGAAGATGTCCTTGGTTTTCCCTCATTTCTCCATCACCTAATAGCTGCGTTGTATTTTTTCCCAGAAGGGCAAAGGCATGACCCGCCACACTTTCCTTTTGATTGGCCTACGCGATATCCTCATCCAAAGCATTTTCAATCCTTGTGACTAAGTCCAACAACCCCAACCAATAAAGTTAACGAGTACTAGCAAATCAGATGCCGAGTGTAGGGGTCATGACTTTGTCACCCTTGGGAGAAAAAAAAGACAACAGCAACCGTTCCGTGCACTCCCCCATCCCAGCCCATCGCTAGTTTCCTTTTCCAGTCCTTGTTAGTTGCATTTTGTTTACTCTGCCACCTGAGCCCAAATCTTATCCAAGAGTAGATTGGATCCTCTCCCTCCCTCTCTCTCTCTCTCTCTCTCTCTCTCTCTCTCTCTCTCTCTCTCTCTCTCTCTCTCTCTCTCTCTATCTTCCGACACATTCATAGTTTGAACTTTCCAACGGTGTTTGAAACAAACATGGTTCTCCTCAGGTTCAGGAGAGAAACAGAAACAGCCTCCCCATTACTTTTTTTAATCCTCCCTATTAACAAAGTCCATTGCCTGGGATTGGAGTGTTTGGATTCTGTCTGAGATGAGCCGTACTTCCTGAGAAAATGAAACAGGATGATGGAGATCAGTGACAATACCAGCTGGATAATCTTACCCAAATCACAGCAATCTGCTCTCAATCTCCATCCCCATCTACATGCACCACCATCAATCCCTCCCCACCAAATCCCTAAATCCTGACAATCTGTAGCACTCAGCTTAGAAACTCTGCTAATCCACCTAGCAAACTCACATTACAGTACCGGAGGGTATTGGGTCCTTTTGGACCCTCCTCCCTTTAGGGACCAAATATGCTACTTCATACCTGTTCCACACCCTCCCCCACTGAGATGTTGCTGTTTGAAACTCTCAGGTTTTCGTTTCTGTAGAGATATAAGAACTTCAGGAAGAAATAAGATATGCACAGGTAGTTTTAAACTTTGTCTTCTATAGGTTCCATCCAACAACGGCTGCAAAATTAATCTAAATACCAGTGATGCAGACTAGAAATATCATGGATGACTTTCTGATTATGAGCGATGCCTTGACAGAAAGCCTAATGTGGGTGGAATATGTTTATGAGGAGATGTGTGTTTCGAGACGATGTGATTTAATACATATTGCTACCAGAAGGATGAAAATGCACTTTACCGCTGCAACATAATCTACTTTCCTCCTTGTTTCAGACAGTGTTGCTTGTGCACCGGTGGAAACAAAAGGGTCTCAGCCTCATTGCTAAAGGGCAATTTCAGGGATCCGAAATACCAATCGGTTAGCCGCTGAGTGTGATAGGATGAGAAATCTTGATAAATGGAATGTACCTTGACTTTTCCTGATGAATCCACTCAGCTGCAAACCCCAACCCCAGCAACAATTACTGCCCAGAATCCCACTATTTGTGATTAGAGTGACCGCTAGAGAAATCAACAAGTAATTATTTACTTAAGAATATCAATTGAGATGATATTAGGGATAAATATGTACTGATATCCCCACAAATATTGTAAAACAGTGATATGTTTCTATTATGATGTTGTTGTGAAAGAGAAACAGATAACCTTGTGCTGTTTTCTGTTTCTTGTCAGAGCATCTATAAGAACCTTCTGTTTCTGAAAAGCAAACATTTAATCTCTGCAAACTGGTATCGGCCCTACTTAATATGCTTTTTATTAATGCTTCTGTTAAACTGTAAATCTGTACTCTTAGCTTTGTTTCCTCCTGTGTCCGAGGATTGCAAGGAAAATATTTTTTCGTCAAACTTCGGTATGTTGTTCCTTAGAATAATGCAGTCCATAGAGACGCATATCTGTCTCCATCATTAATACTGCCACGTTCAGGATCGTACGACATCTCTTTGCTAATCATGCTGTAAACAAATTTAGATATTTTGCGTAGGTGTATTTCTTTGTGCAGCAAATGGTAAATTCTTTACTCAAGCATTTTAAATCCAAAGAAGGGTCATAAAATTTCTGGAGCTTTAAAAATTGATTATAGTTTGTTAAAATAAAAGCTGAGCTGGGTTTTCCTTTACAAAATACTTAGATCACACTTAGATGCAGTATAGATGTTTTTGTTCAATCATAATTTAACAAAGGTAATGATCATACTAAAAGTTCTGCAGTTTCTGAACTGCATCCACAATCTCTCTCTCTCTCTCTCTCTCTCTCTCTCTCTCTCTCTCTCTCGCTCGCTCGCTCGCTCTCTCTCTCTCTCTCTCTTTGAGGATCTATATTTCATCGATTAATATTTCAGCTTTGCATGCTTGTATTGGATATGTGGCTTTGTTTATGCAGCTTAACTTAAGCCCAAGTGCTGACTGCAAACCTAAATAAGATACTTCATGCCTCTGCTCACAAACTCATTTAGGTGTGCTTCTCTTCTTTACATCCCCTTTAACAGCATCTCTGTTTTGCGTTTGAACAAAGTCTTCCGTCTTTGTTCAGAGCTGAAGCATTATGTCTCCAAGAAGACTCAAGGAAAGGATTTAAGTCGTTTGTTTTGTTTTTTTTTCTTTTTTTCCCCGAACTGGTTCATTACCGTTAGCAACATATCTTTCCTCACACTTTTATTAGAAATAATCCATCATGAAGATGTCCCCCAGTGTGATACGTGCAGCACTGGAATCCACTCATTCAGAGGGAATGCTTGTAAAGGTTGAAAATTCATCATGTTACCAGTATCACATTAAAACATCACAAGAAAATCACCCTATACTGACTACATATTTACATAATTGACCGAGAAGCCTGATCAACAGAGACTGGACCAACCTAGAGTTGATCCTTTAAGTCATTTTTCAGTTAAAGGTCACCAAGTTCACTTAGAAAGTGCCATTTTCAGCATTTGCTCCAGGTTGTGTGGCGGATTAGTCTTACGCTGCGTGCGCATTTTAAAGCACTATAACTACTTAGGAAAATGACCAGAAATATATTTTATGCAATTGCGCATTGCAAATAGAGAGGACAACTCTAGATAGACATGTCCCTACATAATTAGATTGTGAAGATTTTTACTGATGTTGGTGAAGTTATTTGGATTTTTACTCAATTTCAAATCTTCACATTGGCATATGTACCAAACGAGGAGGACTTACAAACTTCATTGTGTGGACTGTAAGTCTTTACCGTAAGTTGGCTCTGTTTGGTTTTAGTTCCCAGTTTTCATGGCAATAACTGAAGCAGTCACGTTGTTGGGGGGAATTAAATGTGGGGTGCAGTATGGATGAATAATGTGCTGTGTTCACCCAGCTTTCTAGATGTAGAGATTTAGTCTTCATGCTAGATTGAGCCTCTCACATTTAGCTGGATTAGACAGAAGCACATATGCAGACCTCTCCATCTGATGGTGCTCAGGGGACGTTGCATGGTGCACACTTAAAGAAGATGTTACCACAGAACTCTGTAATGTTGTTTTAAGATTGTCACTCATTGTCTTATTTTTTTTCCAATGAAAACTGGATTTATCTTTTTTTAGCAAAGGAGGGGTTTAAACTTCTTCTCCTTGTCTAACACTGTACGAAACAGAAAAAACATGGTGAAAATACCAAGACGTTCAGAAGGATGAAGGCACTGCAGACACCTACCTTATCTGTTTGACACATTTCATAATTTCATTACCTACACTTTTATAAGACATGTCTCATTGTCATCAAGCTTCAAAATCTATTAGCGCGTTGCTTAACCCTTCTTGAAACAGCATCTTGAGCTGCATTTGATTATATTTTATTATAAATAGGATCTTGCTATATGTTCTTCAGGAGAGAAGCCTTAATATATTTAATCTTTTTATGACATTCGCAGACTACATGAAGCACTTGTGTTTAAATCGATTTTCATATTTGGTGTTCTGTGCATCTTGCGTTACCATCTAGTTACGCCGTCAATGTGACCACATGAATCAGGAACACCAATGAGTGAGATTATCTAGCTGCCCATGAGCCATCCATTTAAGTGACTATATCATTACTGGGCACCGAGTATGGATGCACATAGCGAAATGGAATAGCTGGAAAACTGGCACTTGACAGATACCAGCGCGAGATACGACGCTTATCTGTGTATTACATCAATAGAAAGTCTTCTCCCAAATCACAGTGTGTGTGGAGGAATGTGGGGATGGCGGGCAGGTAGGAATTGATGTGGTTAGTTGGGTAGAAGAGGAGGAGCGGGGTATTAAGGAGGATATGGAACAACCTACTTTGTCACTTTAAAACCGGTAATTTGTAATGGCTGGTTACTCGATATTCATTCTCAAGCTTCATGAATTTTAAGTAAAATGAATTTTTCCTTTAGAAAAAAAATCTGTGCTACAGTTTTTTGTTTTTTTTTCTTTATGACACCTCTTCACTTGAAACCAATCAAACCAGTGCCGGTGCTCCCTGGAGTAATAGATTTGTCTTGTAGTACTGTGCTGTGAACGTGAAAAGCCCTTTAAAATTGAGCCCTAAAAAAATGTAGTTTTTGGTATTTTGGGTAAGAGCAAACATTGCTTTCTCATATGAACTCACATTCCGCTGTTCCACATCGCAGTTAATTTCTATGAAATGTGTGGTTTTCCTCAAAGCAGTAAGTTACCATGTGTTTTATTAATCTGTTAGACAAAGGGAATGATTGACTAATCTTCCTATGGCGGGTGAACGCCTCGATTGACAAACTGCAAAAGTGACAGTTGGGGTTGTGTCGTTCCCCAGCGGTACACACACTGCTCTCTCCAAGGTGGGTAGTTCCACCCTCTGATTAGTAATTACAATTAGTTACAATTCAATTACACAAGGTCAATGGCTAAATCATTCTTTGGCAGGCACAGTCCTGTGTCGGGCTGATGACGGAGGCAAAATACACCGTGCACAGACCTGTAATTTTTATCAGTGCAAACACAAATAACAGGCGGGGGTGCATGCATTGATGGAGACAGACTGAGTAATTGTTGGACTAAAAGAAACTGCCTGTGGGTCTGAGAGGACTGTAATTTCATCTGTGCTGTATATTGTACATTTGTGGTACATTTGAAAATAATGTTGACCATGACTTTGACTATGAAATAAAGAAAATTAACACAAAGCAAACTGCATAATATTGCTAATAGAACATAAATAGCAATTTTCTGAACTGCATTACAAATATGCAAATAATATTTTTTTTCTACATTAATCAGATATTGCTATAATTTTTTTTAACAAATTTGCATTGTTATTTATTTATGGTCTTCTTATATTGCAATAAAAGCCACTTTTTCCTTTCCAGAACCTTTATTTTCCACGATGTTTCTCAAACAACTCTCATTTGAATCAGAAAAACTTTGAAAGAAGCAGGACACACTAGAAGCAACCAAAACAGAGGATAAGGGATAAGGTATAGGGTTGAGGGAGCGAACTGGGATTGGGCCAAAACATGATGTATTGATTGGCCGATATTTTTTAACTGCTGGTTGTATGAACAAGACGTGAATATGCATATACCTCACATCACCATCACCTTGCTTTGTCGTGAGCAACAGACTGCCGTTTAATTTTTTTTTTACCAACCTGAGTCTTGTGAGTGACATCACAGATTACATCACCTCCCCCGCTGGCTGTTTACGAAGCCTAAGTGATAGAGAAATGACTTTGTAAATAACCAAGATATCCCTGTAAGCCCCTCTTCCTCTATGTGGGGGTGTTCACTTGTGTGTGAGAGTGTTTGATACACTCATCAGCTAAACTGCTCTCAATTAACTGGTGATTGTTTTCACCAGATTGGCCCTAGTGATTAGACGGAGCGTCCTGAATGTGGATATATCCCTGTATGTGTGGGTGCGTGTTATTGTGTGTGTTTTTAACGGTTCGATGGTGTCTGAGGTCAAGGTCGAGCTGGAGGAGAGCCTGATTAGACAATATATAACATGTCAGTATCTCTCCCACCACATTTATCGGTGATGCCTGCTTGAATACTGCCATTAAGGTAAAATCTGCTAGTTTAGATTCAATAAACTGTTTACCGAGGCATACTGATCGTACTTGGATATTGCTGATTATACACTGAAAAAGCTCATAAATCTTGCATCGGTCTATGAGATGAGGCCATTTAAATGCATGGCGGCATGTAATGCTTAACATCCCTAGAAAGACTTTCATTGTTTGAAATGCATAATGCAATTTCTACTACTTCTGCAACCGCATGTTATTGGTTCACTAATTTAAAGCTACACACGAACCTTGGGATTCTAGAGCGCTTTTTTTATTTATCCTGACAGGATACTTTTATTACCTCTACAGTAATTGTCATCCATTACTGGTCTCTGTGCTATCGTTGCAATAGTTTTCATTATCATAACTTCTGGAGCCATACGGTCTGAAATTTGTTTGTTCCTGAATAGGATAGATAATTCCTACCCATCAGTTCTAAATTCCAACCAGCTCGGTTTCTTTAGCAGTTAACATGCGGTGCGGTAACACAGCCCCCAAATCAAAGCTCACATTTCTTCCCGCTGCACAGATAAATCTGAGGCACTCAGCATGAAATTAAGAATTGATTATTGTAAAACGATTTTGCTTGGTTAACTTGATTCAGAGGTATTCCCCTTGTTCAGACTGACATGCCATCCTGTCCTCCGGGCTCAGGCATTAATTCTCTTAAATCTGTGCAGGTGGAAGCAGCGTCCTTGACGGTCAGAACCTTGGAGCTCACAGGTTTGATTCCAGCTTAGTTTAGTTTGTTTATATGCTGAATAAAGGAAGACCAGCTATGTGGAGCGGGACAGAGAGAGTGGAAAGCTGAATTCATCCTGTGTGGTTGGGTTCTCATGCAAACCACGTGCCTCCAGGACGAGGGTGTTGATCAGTTTCTCAGAAAAAAAGATGATCTGTGGGTTGCACCCAATATCTCCCACTCCAGCTAATTAAGACAACCATGCCCTGCTCACAGATCTAAAGACAGATGTTACAAGCATGAGTGTATCTCACGTTCCTCATACATACGTGCCATTTGCAGCCACTTATTCTCAATAGTCTATTTTATGTCTCTGCCTTGACTCTTTCATATTTTATTTCATAGTCCATTTCATGCGGCGACCTGTCCTGTTGTGCTACTGTTCAACAGGGATCAATAATGGTACATCTCATCTCAACTCATCTAGTTTAGTTTTAAAAATGTATCATCCTCATAGGGGGAATTCTTATTTTATTCCAATCCACACAACAAGAAATCCATAAAATACAAATAACAAAAGAAATATCTGATCAGTTGTGCTGCCACAGAATCGCATAGAAGTACATCATACATACATAGGCTACCAACACCCACCGCATGCAGTCCGTTCTTAAAGAATAAACATATCTTTGACAGTTACGGCCGTGCATGCTGGGATTCATTGCTCTGTGGTGGCTGGAAACCAATCAGTGACAGGTATGGCAGGAAAAGTTCTCAAAAGTCAACATATCAGGACAAAGCCACTGTGTATTCACTGTGGCAGGGTTCCTCTTTGTTGTGAGTCAAGCTTGGAAGTTTTCAACAAAGCTAACATTTGCTTTAAGAACTGACTGCAGTCAATTCATATTGTATACGTATACAGTATGTGCGTGGAATAATCTTGTGTATGTGTGCGACTGCGTGTGCACGCCTCCCTCCCTGACGTCATGTTTCTATCGGAAGCAAATCATCCTCACACCTTGGTCCTAATCCGCCGCGACGTGCGGTCCAGACAGGCGGCAAAATCTCAAGATAAGACTTTGAGGTTTTATGGACTCACACTGAGATCCGCTGGGGAGGGTGTGGGGGATAACCCTCTCCTTTGTCTGTCCCCGTTTCCTGATCCAACTTGGCCCTCCCTTTTAATTAATCTGAAGAAAATCTGCTCAGTGGATGATAATAATCTGGCTCTGCTCTTGAATGAATCAAATATGTGTCGCCGACTGGAAAACAAGGACTGGTGGCTAACGGTACAAACACTACATGCATACACGTAAACACTACTTCCATTTAGATCGTCAACTCATCTTCTGCATTCAGGTGACAGTTTGCTCTTGTTAAATGACCACCCATGCACCACGATACAATTATTCCACCCATTGCTCTGGCTGCCTAGCATTCACCAGCTTACAGGCTATGAGGGAGCTCCGTCTATCATTTAGCAATGACAGCATGCTATACTAATTTGCCATTCTATTTTGAGGCTTGATCGACAGACAGCCCTGGCATTCTCGCAAGCATTGTGGAGCCTGTTATTATGCATACATTAACATTCTGATAAACACATGGTTGTCTATTGAGGAAATAATTACACACCATCACTCTGCTGTCTGGAAAGAGTGCACTTTGTTGCAGGCGTCTGCACATGCACACACATCCATGCCTCTGTTTTATCCCATGGATATGATCTCAGTGTCTTTCATTTCTCCAAGTCCAATAATGACTTAAACAGCAGCACCTCTCATTTGGAAAAGCGCTCCGCTGAAGATCATCATGTAGCACATCTCCCAGAACTCACACAAAAGCTTCAATAGATTTTCTTTTTTTCTTTTTAGTTCATTGGATGGCAAAACATCTCAGAAAAAGCGAAGATTTTTTATCTTGACAAAGAGCTCATTCTCTTGTGTCTGATGCCCTTTGTATCTCGAATGGAGCTGAGGAGGAAGGCATGTTGGTTTTTTAAAAATGTTTTATATATTTGGTTTTGAGTTTTAAAAAAAAATCTGTATTGAAAGTTGGGATGACATTCAGAAACAACTGGCATGTTTTCTAGTAATCATTACCATCATTGTCCAAAGAACAGCTAGATTCTAAAGCAATTACAAAAATGTAAAACTTGTGGCCACCATTGAGGCACAAATATCATATTGTAAAAGAGAACATTTCTGGTTCATGAGATACATAATAACCCATGACACCTTTGTCAAACCAGCAATTTTCAAAACCAACATTCACATTTGAGTTGACAATCGACTTGCGACGTTACCTTGCCCCGGCACAAAGAACCTGCGCTACTAATTATAGCATGGCAAGCAACATATTGACTAGCTTCCCAGAGGCTCTCAGTTGCTATCTAAATCGAATTTTGTCCACGAAACAATGACACATGGTATCAATCAAGCAGCCCGTCTCCCCAGACACCTCCCATCTGATTGATGGGTAGTGGCAGTGACTGATCATCAGGGGGGGGGTTGTCCCGTTTGATATGTGAATCTGACAATAACTTCTGGTTGTAGGTATGCAAATAACTCATTTCATGCAAATACAAAAAAAAGAAAGAAAGAAATAGTTGCAGCTTTGTGAAGTGTGTTAGTCTTGGGTTTGATAATAATGCCCCTCTTCCCCCCAACACACACACACACACACACACACACACACACACACACACACACACACACACACACACACACACACACACACACCTTGAAAGCCCTGACACTGTATGAAATACATGTGTCAGCAAATGCAGTATATGCAGCTCCCGGAGCCCTCCTAAAATACCTCCATAAAACCATGAAGCAAACAATAAAAAAAGGCTAAGAGTTGCAAGTCTGGGAGAAGGTGTCAGATTATGCTATAGTCAGCCGAGCTAATTTAGCGATAACTCCTAATTTTCTTTCTTCTTTATTTTTATATTGTGCATTTGCACCTGGTTGCATGTGTGTGTGCGCGTATGGGTGACAGCTTCTATAGGCGCACCTACGCCTGAGCATCAGGATCGGATGATGGTTTAGCCCAACATGTGTTCTCTGTCCCTAGTCCCACTCCTGCACTCTAAGAAGAGAGCCCTCAGGAGGCCCCTATGGGGAGGAAAACCCCCCTCGGTAAAAGTGCAAATGGCAACATGAAGTATGTCAAGCTGACAAGCAGGACCAGCAGGTCCTTGGGGAGCCTTGTCTATTAACTGGTGTCTGCTAAGCCCAGTATTTGGTGAAGTTTGACTCCTAAACTCTTTTTATCTTATAGGGGCCCCCATAAGTAAATCAAAGACTGCAAACACTGTCTCCCCTTTGTACCTGGAATAGAACACAGGCACTCCTGGGAGAAGCAGAGCTTACGTGAAAGAATACCTAATGCCTTAGTGCCAGCGGGGGCTACCCGACTCTGGAGTGGAAACTGACTGGAAAAGTGAAAGCAATGCGATGTGATCGCGAGGCTCTTTTAACACATAGTCCTAGTGAGAGCGGGGCCTTCAATTATTCAACTTTTTCCTTTGCCCTTGAATTGTGCATTAGTCTTGTTTCAGTCTCAACGCGTTAACAAGCAATGTCTGGCCCGCTCCGGCAAAGGATGTGGCTGTCAACAACAATTTCACAGCAACCGCTGCTTATTTAGGAAGGGTGTATAAAAGGCCAAAGAAGAGTGTTGTCATCAGACACACGCTAAAAGCAGGGATGGTGACAAATTGCACTGTTGATTTCTTTTTTTAACATAACCTTTCAGATAATATCCAACACCCAGAAAGAGCTTACAAAATGTGGTGGACAGGGTAAAGGGCCATGAGTGAATTCCTTCAAATGTACACACAAGTCCAAACTTTGGAGTTCAAAGTTTTAATGAGTTTCTCAGAAAAAAGGTTCTGTCTTTATTTTGTGTTACAAAATGGCAAAATGACATTTAAGCTACGATGTGTACTGTCAAAGTTATTTCTACAGCCGAGGGCACTAGTGTCATGGTGCCTAGTGCCACCTTCAAACCATAGCTGCCTTCCTATTACTAAAAACACCTCGTGGTTTACAGAAAAGCTGTCTCCCCCTGACCTGGATTTCAACATTGTCTCAAGAGTGGGTCTTAAACACATCTCAGCCAGCACAGCTTGAGTGCTTATATTTAGAAAAGACTACCGACTGCTCCAAAATTACTCATGCTGCGGCTCCCCTGTGATCCCTTTTAGCTCATCCACTGCTCCTTTCTTCAAAAAGGCAAAGGTTCTGTGACCTTTCCTTGCTGCCTGTGGTGTTTGTCCTTTGGATGGTGCCATACCTTGACCTTTTCAGTCCTTTCAGATTGCAGCAGGTAATCAATTAGTTGCTACTTAGATTATCACAGTCAAAGGTGAGTACGGCTGTGGCGGCATGCACCGTATGAAATATTGTTTTTAATGATTTATCGGCATCAACAGCCTCTCCCCGGGTGCGTCAGGGTGCATTGAGGTATGAAGTTTGTGTGCCTGTAACTTTCTTGTTTTGCCGTTGTTAGTACGTTTGTGTTTTGAGGCGCTTTGTCCTTGAGCACATTGGAAGGACGTGAGAAAATATCCAGGGTGCTTCAAGTTTCTCGAAGCTCAAACTGCCATTTGTCTACGGGTTGAATACAGGCAACTTTTCTCAATCTAATTAAATAAGTGCTCCATCAAAGAGCAATAATTCAACATGTCGAGCTTTATCTAATGAGCCCATTCCACCTTGTGTAGAAAAACTCTAGATTATGACTTTTTTTAAACACTTGAGTGGGCTTTCATAATTCATTTATTTCTCCTCCTGACAATCTGTCTATTAATGAGCTTGTGGCATGTATATAAAAAGATTTTTAAGGAGGGGTTTTAAGCTTCCCTGTAGGATTAAGGCATGGACTCTGATTGGAGATAGGTTCCTCCCTGGCGACAACAAAGCCTGTTTACTGGAGCATCAACCTCCAACCTGTAAAGGAGTCCAATACTCTGTGGGATGATGAAGCAGCCGCTCATGGCTGCCTTCACTTGAGTGGGTGGGCTGGGTTAAAGATTTGCCTATGTTTTATAGTCAAGTATGAAAGTTATTTGGCATGAATAATAACATGTGTCTACTTGATGTTAAGCTGTGAGGAAGAGGAAGCCATGGGTGAGTCACAAACATTCATATTTGACAGGCGGTAAAACAAAAGCCCTGCTGGAGTCGATGAGAGATGACGGGTAAAAAAAAGAAAAAAAAAGAAATACCACCTGAATAAAACGATGACATTCTCGTCAAAGTCAGCTGTGCTGTGTTTAGCATTAATTTTATTCCTTTTATTTTTAATTTTTATCTTAGGAATAAGAGCACATGCTCTTCAGTGATAAATAAGCTGACAAGGAGCAAAAGGCTGAACTAACACTTGAGATCCTTGAACACCCATTTGTTCACCGCATACCATTATTGATCGGATGTTCCCTCCGAACACAAGCTTTTGAGTTTCGAGGTTCAAAAGCCACTCCTTCATATAATACAACATAACATTATTTCAAGTCTGGTCCTCTCCTTCGATATCCGCCTCCCTTAGTCTCCCCTCTTACTCTCCCTTCCCTCCCAAGGCTTCCTTTAAAGGAGCACAAACACCACTTCATCACGCTGATGAATCAGGTTGGCTTCTCAAGGAGAAGCCGTCCGACCGTAATGCAAAGACAAATGCCCCCCTGTCCCCTGTCAGTCACTTCTCATGTTTAAGGTGATGCAGAGAGACAGGTTGATTAAAAAAAGGTTAAGAGATGCACTGGGGGT
Organism: Antennarius striatus; assembly: GCF_040054535.1. Taxonomy (NCBI): domain Eukaryota; kingdom Metazoa; phylum Chordata; class Actinopteri; order Lophiiformes; family Antennariidae; genus Antennarius; species Antennarius striatus. The sequence continues at coordinate 21,097,325 of NC_090781.1, read as the reverse complement.
GTCGCTCAGCCATCATGAAGGATCGGTGACAAGCGGGTCAAGGATGTTGCCCAGATAGGGAGTCAGAAGAACTCCGAGAATTCCACCTTACCTACACAAACATACGTACTCCTCCTCTTCGACTCAGCTGAATTTATGATCATACAGGCGTACACAAACAGACATCTCATCCATGCTTTAATGGGGGCCCGACAGTCATGAGATAAGACCTGAAGGAATGGGGATGTTGACCTTTACTCAGTTTGTCTTACTGAATGATATCATTTCTATGATCCATTAATATATTGGTAATCAGCTGCTTTGACGACGTCTACGGCTGTTTTTCCAAGGTGGTTTCTTTAACCTTGAATTCACCATAGCCATGAAAAATAGCCTTGGTAGTCGAGAAAGGGGAGATGGAGCAATTCCCCCTGCGGCCATCCAACCGCATCTGAACCAGAGATCCACACTGTCACTGCAGAATTACATACCATGTGTGGCCTGGACACATAAACTTGGGTGTCAATTATATCAGTATTTTCCTGCTCATCCTTAAAGGTAACCATAAGATGTCCTGATGATTCAGGGTGCAATATTTCAAACAGGCATATGCTAAAAACGTTCCCTAAGGAAATGTTAACGAATATTTGAAATGTATAGTTTTGTCACAGCTTTTGGAACATCAAATTGTTTTAATTGTAAAAAAGATATAACCTTCTCAGCTTTTTATTAACCAGTGACTAGTATAGTACTGTCATGTAAAATGGAACCAGTTTGGCTATCTACTGACACACACATTCAACTGACTGAAAAGCTTTTGTGTTGATGTTGGAAGGCTGTGGGCTCAAAAGAAATCACTACAGTCGAATCTAAACCAAGGCTTTTGTCACCATGCTGTTTTTCTCTACGAAAGCTAATGCTGTTACTGTCACCAATGTTCTGTAGCTGCTTCCACCCAGCCTTCGTAATGCATGAGGTAGACCGTGCCTGTTATTATTTAGAAAATGTTGGCCTTATAACATCAAACGCGGTGACTTGAGGGAGGAAGCAGGCAGCACATCCAACTAGCATAATCTCAGCAGCCATCTGTTTGTCACAGGGCCTCACAAGTGAAGAATCAAACCAGACAAAGTTGGACTGTTACTTTTTAAGATTTTGATTCAGATCTGCGCCGGTATGCATACTCACATCCTTGTTTAGCACCTGAGAAGTACACAGCAGAGCTTGTTTGTTGACTGAGAGGAATTTATCCAAGATTTCCATCGCTTTTTTTTCCCTGGCTCTAATTCTGTTTGCTCTGGGGCTTTGCCGAAAAATGATTGCTGAAGTTAAATTCAGAGGGAAGCCGTGGGTTTTCCAAAGAGACATTTTGCATGTGTGTGTGTGAGATTTTTTTTAAGGCGGCATCTTTCTCCCTGCCCCCCATCTGAAATGACCACAATATCTTTCATTCCATCAACTTGGTGCATAACAACCCATCTGTGGATTCCCCAGCTACGACTCTGAGAAGTTCTCTCTTCATTTCATTCCAAAATAAGGAAAGATTAGGGGAAGATCCATATTTCTTTTTTTTTTCTTTTTTTTTCCACACCTTTCCCAGTAGCATCTGAGGTATGCTTATCTGAAGCAGCACATGCTCAGAGCTCATGGGACCTCATCAGAAAGCTCTCTGAAGGCATTGCTGCTACCAGTGAACCGTTACCTTAATTTCTTCTCCATCTTTTTGAGCCTGCTAACCCCTAGCCTTCAGGGCTTTAGGACAGGCACACCATTTACTTAAACCAGGGAAGGAGCTCATGTCATATGCAGTGAAGTGACAACTTACCTCACATAGGAGAGGCCTTATCCACTGCTTTTCCCTGAGAGCAAATGCACAGCATGTGCTGCCCGGAGAGAATAGTGACAAGATATACTCGGTACAGATGAACAATCTCGCTGTGGAGCTCTGCTTCAGGTGGAAATCATTTATGTACCACTCCATTCTCTACAAATCCCAAACTTACAGGGGTTCACAGGGGTGTCTTGTGAACACACCAGAGATGGAGTCTCTTAATTACCTGCAAAAAAAAAAAAAATCATAGGTTTGTTTATGTCATCATACAAATCACTTGGGTCGGGGTGTGTGTCAAGGGGAGACACCTGTATTTGCATTTGATCCTAAGCCAAATTGCTCATTTAACTTGGGCAATGTATCAAGCAGAAGGCCACTCGTATTGCATTGGTCTGCCAAGATCAATAGTCCAGTCAATGTATGATACACAACTCTACAAGTGCAACCACTGTATGGTTGTTGATTTCAAAAGAATGAAAAATAAAGAATGCAGTGCGATCTCTAACCTGGACATGATATGATCTGCAACAGATAATGGTGCAAACATTTTGGAGCCCATAGAATGGGGGAGAACACAACGGCAATGTCAAGGCTTCATGATAGAGATGTCAAGCTGCAGTCTGCAGAACCTATTAAATACTTATAGTGGCTGATTGACTGTGGTAAAAGAGTGAACGAAATGAGTTGGGTGTATGTGTCGTAAAGTGCCACAACATTTACCACCGGCTGTCCCGCCTCCACTTGTCACATGATGTCAAAGTCTTCATGTACAAAGTGAAGTTAATAGATAATTCATTTTTATTGTGCATTCAACTTAATTGTAATAAGGCAGCTTTTCCTGAGTGCACGATGAGCTCGTCAGTCATTGTCTGATAGCATTAATGCATTAGACTGAAGCTAACTGCGGGCCTTCAGACAGCATGTCTGTACTTTGCTATTCTTAGCCTGTGAACATGATTGCTACAGCGACCACAATTGAGACCAAAGTTTCATTAAATGTCAGAGCTAGTCTTAAGCTTTGGTGGGCTACGTATGTTCACTTTTCAGGTCGTACAACCACCATAAAGACAAGCAGCACTCCATTAAGGACTACATGTGTTTATCTTTAGAACATAACTGGAAAATATTTTTTCTGCTCTGTTGTCTCTGACTCTCTTCATTCGCTGTCTACCTCGATTGCTCTGATGAGCCAAAGAGGAAGAGCCAACAAGCAACTACAACCTATTTTCTGTTTCTGCCCTGTGGTTCAGATGCACTCAAAATATAATGAATTATATCTTGGCCAATGTTACAACTTTCAAGCATGTTTGGTAAAAATCATGCCAGTAGTTTTCCTGTAATCTGCTCGAAAAATGACAAACAGAGCAGCCTGAAAACATCCCTCCTTGGCGGAGGTAAAAAAAAAAAAGTATCTTAATGGGAAATGTAGATGCAGAATTTGTCTGCATTAAGAACCACAATTATCTTTAAAGGCATACTTTTCCATCTTATCGTATTAGGCTTAAATTAAACCCCGAAAATGGGTTAAAGTGGTCCGGTAGTCATGTTACATGCTGCTGAATTTTAGTGCCAGGGAGGTCATAGCTAAATTAGAGCACCAATCTGCTCAGAGCCACAGATATTAGGGCATAATCAGTTATTTTTTTCCCCCAACTTTGGAGTGTTCACCAACTATAAGATATAGCAGGCATGTCAGGAACAGGCTTCATTATATGCACAGGATTATTATGATGGATTTGAAACCCATTGCATGATATTTAAACACTAGTCAGATTAATGCATTAGTTGCTGACTTGTCAACGTAATAATTGTCCTTATTGCGCTGCTAGCTGCTGCAGAAGAGGCCAGATCTTGTGTAGAAATTGTGTTACATAACTAACCACGATGAAAGCGCCAGGGTTCTCCCAAGGTTAATTTTGCCCTTCATGGGTGCAGGAATTACACACATACACATCAGCCATAACTGGATTCCGCTAATAACACTGTGTGTTTGAGTGTGTGTTTTTTGTTTGTTTGTTTTTTTTCATTTTGTGATGGTGTCCTTGACCTTGTGCTTGTGCATTTGTTTTTCCAAATTTAATTCCTCGGTTGCTTTACATGTACTGAAATAACTCCTGAAATGAAGTCCTCAAAATTTCTGCACAACACACCTCTCATTTCACTCTGGTTCACCTGCCTCAAACGCCTCCTATTTCCCCTTTTTTTTTTTTTTTTTTTGGGGGGGTTTGCATTTTTAATTCGCAAATCAAACAAGAGCTCCAGATTATGATGCTGCTCGTATCGCCCCACCAGGCTCTGTTGTGATCGGGCAACAGTGGCTTTTCTTCTTACCGCCGTTATCTCACCGGGAGCTGTTGCATTGAGTAAATCTCTGAAATCTCTCCACCCTTTATCAGGAAACTGCAGGTATACAGTTCACACTGTATGTCAGCACAGGCCAGGGAGAGAGTGTCTAAATGCTCATGGGTGAAAACAATGTGTTTGCTGCAATTATCCAATCTTGCGCAGGATTTGTCGTTTGCAATCACCCCACAGCTACTGTAGGCAAAGTGAGATGGCAATTGTTTGAACGGATCTAACCTTTCCATCACCTTGAACAAAGGTGTTTTACAACAAAATCTGCCACGTGCAGACAGAGATAACAGTTTCCTAAAAGCAGGTTTTAAGGAATAAACTAGAGGAAAACAACATTTTCATGATTGTGTCACAGGAAATAACCTTTGTCATTTACCGCTGGACTTTACAGTTAAATACTTAAATTACACGAGCAAAAATCCAGTTTAAAGATAAGAAAACCTTCCTCTGCTGAGTGAGTAAGCCTTGGTTTAACAGCCAAACCTCACATTTATAACTGTTAAACCCACTATGATGGGCGAGGGAGTAGTTCCACCTAGGCTGAGTGTCAAACTCCTGCAAATTATACTCAGTATTTCCACCTTCCATTCCCAGCGTTCAATTTTTCAAGTACTTCAGTAGAATTAGAAGTAATGATCATGATGATAAAATCCAATGTCTTCATACAAAAGAGCCTAAAAGCTGTATTTATCTCTAGTTCAGAAGATGACAAAAGTGGATGGGAGGTGAAGTCATATTCCCAACCTTTAGATACATGATAAGAATTGATCCTGGTGAGGTCTCCAGTCGAAACATCTGAACTGCTAATTGTCCCCCTCTTTTGTGTATGTGTAACTATTCCCTGAAGAATCATTTCCACTTAGCACTAGCACGAGTTTTAATTGCTGAGAACGCCGCGCCGCACTGCATGGGACTTGTTTAGACACTTCCATTCTCGCAGGTGCTAATTGATCACGCTTTTGAGGGATTCCTGACTCAAATGAAAACAGACGAAAGAGGAGGTTGTTATTGTTGGACTCATAAATTAAATAAATATGCAACTTCTCTGCACCTTTGTTTTCGCTGAAAATGCATGAGCTAAATTAAAAGTGTCCAGTAATGGCATCTGGAGAATTTCTTGTTATTGATGATTAGAAAAGTACTATGTACATAATAAAGAGTTGAATCCAATTCCATGCAATTAACACCTTCTCTGTCAGGTATTCTGTTCTTCTAATTATTTATGACATGCATATTTATGTGAAATTCTTTGATATGCTGTGGATAATTAGAAGAAAAAAAAGGTTTAGAGATATGCCGAATGGCTTCATGGCATCTTTCTGTTAAAATATATTTCTTCTGAGTGACTTCTCCAACCTCACAGGTCACAAAACCTTTTCGGTCTAAATGTGTAACCCTCAGCCTGTCACCGTCACCTTTTTAATCCCACATGGTGCCCATACTTTCAGAAACCAGGGGAATAACAAATCCAGGTCTTGCAAAGCCCTTGGAAGGTGGACAGTGGGTCTTTGCAGAAGGTGAAGCTTAATAGAAGCTGGGAAGGGGAAGTGGGAAAGCTGTATTTGAGATACGGCCAAGGAGGAGTTGTCAGCTTTGATTTATTAAGTGCAGCTCCTGCTCTGACTGCTGGTAACTTGTCAGTCCCCACATAATGGATGGAGCTCACAGCTCACTGCTCAGTGATTGGCTTTTTTTTTCTGCTTTTTCTCTGGACCTTGTCCATTCGGCCTCTCATCCATCGCTATTTTGCTCTCATTTCTAATTAATTTGTTATTCACAACCTCCGCTACTTTTCCAGTTTGTCCTGGCACGCAGAAACCCAGTAGGGTCTTGTTTTTCCTCTAACTTCTCTTCCAAACACATCTCTCATTCAATAAACTCACTAGTGTTTAACGATGCTTCCCCGCGGTGTCAAAGTTGGCAAATGACTACTTCCCTTCCAATACCATTCTTCTAGCACGGTGCCGGTCCACAGCAATATAACTCCACTCATCATTCACACACCAGAGATTCTTGGAAGCTTTTATCTCTGTTCTTCAGTGGGAAGTCAGTGATATCATCGCCTCACAGTGGTAGTGAACCTGTTTTACGAAGTCCAACCTGTGGCGGTTCATCTATGCTTCTTTAGTTCTTGTCCTGAGTGCATTGACTCCTTTGCCATTATCCCATTACCTTTATATAATTTCCGAACATGAATCCAAGGACAATTTTTTGACGTTTAAGTACAAGAGAAGCATCGCAGGTAGAGCAAAGAAAAAGCATGATCATATTAAAAAAGCCTGAATCTTTATCAGTTTGGACAACAACAAGTTTGGGTTTAGTCTTCTATGCAAAGCGTAGTGTGTAATGTTCGGTCACAAGAACGCTCTTCCTTGCCAACTCATTTAACGGATGTGTTATAAACATATATAGGTTGTATAAATGGAAGAGACAACGCGCGCCCCTTTTTATTTGGCATAGCATTAAACCATAGAGATGGCAGCGACTGTCAAAATGACTAATGTTGTTCGTCTTGGAAATAGTCAGCTACAAAAACAGGCTAAAGTTTTGTTTTTTTTATGCTTGGCATAGCGATCACAGCTTGGGGTGGTTTTACTTTTTGATTCAAAGCCTGCAAACACTGATTCGTCCTCCCACATTTGTGACAAAAAAACAGTCCAGCCACATGCAAGGGATGCAGAGTTTGAGGTAAGCATCTGTGATGTTTCTGCTATGACCCTAGCATTGAGCTTAGATCAAAAAACACAAACACACATTTTCACACAGAAATGTCACACCCAACATGTTCCCAGATGCCCTACAGAGGGCCCGTCCGCCGCCATCCCTCTCACATCGCCGTCCTCCACGATTATCTTTGTCTTTGGCCAGATGCGATGCAGCGGGCCTGGAGGATGTAACACAGTCCACGGAACTATTACTCAAAAACAATCAGTCGCAACCACTCTGATTTTATTATGTCTTTCTCTATTCTTTGTGCTGCGACCGCTTCACGAGATCTGAGCACAGCTGGAGAGCTTCCTTTGAATTCACTTCTATTTTTCCAACATAAAGACCAATTTGTTATTGTAAATGTCATGCTTTGGCCCATTTATCAACTCCTCCTCACAGTGTGACACGATTTATTTAAGACAATGAGGCTCTTGCAGCGGTAAGCATCTTGGTCTCTGGTGCGTTCAACCGTTTCTTGGGTATTTTACATTGAGTTGACCAGATTAACTATGTCATGACTGCTCACCAGTGACAAATGAGGACCACGATTCAAGGTCTCGGCATCTGTTCAGCACTACTGTGCTCTGTTTTTTCTTTTCAGCGACGCCATAATACAAACCAGAAGGATTTGGTTCACATTGCTTTGGTCTGTAACATATTATTTGCTAAGAAAGCAGAATGTTTAGCACTTTTAAGATTTTGTAATTAAGTTGATTTAAAGAACGCTGTGTCAATGATCCTGCACTTACAGTCGGCTAAGTGTTTATAGCAGATGTATTAAACAGTCAAGAAAAGTGCGATTAGAAAGTGACAAGGTAAACAAATAAAGGTGTCAGCATCTGACAGGTCCGGACCTCAAAGGAAGGAGGTGGATTCTTTTTTTACAAGACATTATTGATTTGAATAACTCTACCCCACACCTAATGGGGTGCGTCATTTGGCACTAGCCCCGCAGCATCCACAATCCATCTCATATCTGTCAGTTGTGCCACAGGGATGCACACAGTTATTTGTGTGATTTATGGGGAATTTCATCGAAAGGGAGGTTTGTCATTCTCATGTGCCTAGGAGTCGGTCCGTTGATGGACCAGGGGGTGGCTTAAGTGGGACAGGATGGGGTGAGAAAATGGGAACAATAGATGTTTATAGGAGCAAAGTTTAAGGATGATCGGTGATTCTAACTTAGCCTAGTAGGCATCCAATACGCGTCTTTTTTTTTCATCAGCAATGCTCACGCAAATCCTTTTTTTTCTGTTTAAATGTTAGAAATGTAGAAGAAATACTGCCACCCTTCACTCTCCATTCAAAGAGTGCTTTTGTCAGTATACGCATAGTAGTTGGTGACTGAAATTAGAAAAAAAGCTCACAAGAAATTCTTTCTCAAGCATTCACAGACACAGAACAAGAGTGAAGGTATTTTATTCTCACTGATGTAGACCTATTTGGCATGTGAAGGTCAACACAAAAATTGAAAACCACACACTGTTTAGCAGCTTCTGAGTTCTGCCAGTAACTTGTTTGTTTGCTTTCTTTTATTTCTTCATTGTGCAAAAAAAAAAAAAAAAAAAGGAAAAGAAAAGCATCCTCTGAGCACGGACACGGAAAACAGATATTCCGGCTCAGATGAGGCAAAATATTCTTAGCGCGTGTAGGCGTCATTTGGAAGCTGGTTCAACCAAAATCTCATTCTCTGAGGCACTATTTATACTGGTTACCTCCACTGAATTCCAGCGGGGACGTGTCTGTCTGCTTTTGACACAAATAAGCCTGCTAGAATATGGTCATTTAGCAAACACCTGCTGCTGAACCTGTGGAAATATGAGTTTTACTTCACATTCCTGCCTCATTAAATGAAAATATGTAATGGACGTGTCATTACCTTCCAGTGAATTCCACACAATGTCAGTTTATATATTTGACATCTCACCAAGGTCTATATATAGTCTAAAATTAAACCCTTCTGTACAAATGATATGCAGGATACACGGAGTTTGATATATAGTATATACCCTTAGCAATTAATTGTATATTACCGCCAATTTTTCTAATATTCGCACCATATTTGCACCCTCGATAACCTGTTAGCCGTTTGCATCTTGGCTATACAGGTTTGTGGCTCTTTTTTTTTTTTTTTTTTAATGAAGCTTGGAGAAACGTTGCAGGGACATGTATAGTAAATACAGCTAAGGTGGTGAGTTTTAAATTTTGGACACATTTTAAAAGGATCATGTAGCGATAAAACTGTAGGATGCCAGGAAAATATTCACACACACACAAAAAAAACACAAAACATTGATGTTTCTTCAAAACTGCAATGCAATATGAGATAAATATCTGCACAACACTGTATGCAGAAAAGGAACACAAAATTATACATACAAAAATCACTTGACAGAGACATGATATGCAAAATACAACAAATCTTATGTGGACTTTAGCCAACTAGGGATAAGTTGTAGTTTTTACTGTGTGCTGTGGAGACCCATAATATACACCAGGACTTGTGTGTCACAGTAAATTTATCATCAACTAGATTACCAGGTGGAATTGATGTGCTGTAGCTTTGCATTTTATGAGTCATTGTAAGTTTTACTGGAACGCTGCCAAAGAGACTGAAGCATTATGCTAACAGATGATGCACCATGTCTTAATGTATTTTTGAGAGACCGTTCCAAAAAAAAGCCCCAAAGAAACAATTTCTTCAGAAAAATCTACCACTTCATCCATAAATCTTGCTGATTTATTTTTCAGATGGAATCCATGTGAAAGTTTGAGAAAAAAATTGGAGGTGAAAGTAAACAAAAAGAAAATAAATTATATATAACATTTATACAGACATTTTAAGGTATGCATCATATTACACATATTACATCAGCTTTCAGGCCCTTCACATTGATAAAACCGTGCTCCTGGAATTATTTTATAGGGTGTAGCCATCTTCAGTGGCTGAGAGACAGACAGGAGACTGAAAGGCTTTGTGCTTCAAACTGAACTGTCCGCCAACCATCATCGTCATTTCGCTCACTGACGAGCAGACAAGCTCTCAAGGTGTCCTCATTTCTGATTCACTACCATTTAAAGAACATTACAGTAAGATGGATTGGCAAATTTATTTCTGTAACTTCAATTCCATAACAGTATGGGTCCTTTTTCTATCGATCTTTCAATTACGGAGACCCTGACTTTTCATGTCAGCCACATGGGTTCAAAATGAAGGTGCAATAGATGCAATATCAGCAGCAGAATGAAAGATGAAAAGGAGCAGATAAATATCTTTGATGGCCTGGAGGTTAATCTCCATGCACTCCAAAAAGCTCTCTACGGGCCAGATTCCTGCAACCTTGGTGAAAGTCCCATTAACATAGAGGCTGCTGAGGAGACTGTATTGACCTTTTGGTGCGGAGGACTTGGATGTAATCAGAGGGGCATAAAAAAATTATCCCATGTCCCCATTCACTACTTGTCCCAGGTGTTGTCATTATATATGGTTGCACCATGTTTTCAGGAACTTGTATTTTTATTCTTGGTCCTTGTAATTTGGTGTGTTTTCCCCGTACAGTAAGCAGCTGTCAGCACTTTTCTGGTTCTCTTCAAATTGCAAGAGATTTTGACTTTAAGATGTTTTGCTGTCAGTCTTGGGAGTTTTCTTGAAAATGCAAGGGAAAGGGCGTGCAGAAAACAATCATTTTGGGGTTTTGTGACAAATTTGTATCAGTTAAGTGAAACCGTTAGCATCACACCAACAGCACAAGCCTGTTTTGAGAGGCTACGTTTATCTAGAGTGGAAAGGAAAAGGTCACATCCAGTTTATGCGGTCATGGGAATGAATTGAGTTCATTTGACCACAATCAATACCCAATTGACTATAGAAGGTGAAATAGTCACTAAACTACCTTTGTCACAATCGAGGACATGGCTGTAGGTAAAGTGTGATCATTAGGAACAATTACCACCATCCCTGTCCTCATTCTCTCATCTCCCCCCCTTCATGCGCTGACTTATTCGCCAGTCTTCGTTTATCTTGATGATCCAATAATTTATACTTAGAGGCAACTGGGCCAAGGGAAGCAGCGGAGGGTGAGCCAAAAGAGCTAGCAATAGTGGCTAATTAGCTACAGCTGCTGATGGGACGGCTCCTCGGGCTGCCAGAAGAGCCTTGACAAAATTGTTATGAAACGCAATCAGAGAAGACAAGCAATTCTTCACAGCATTAAGATCCGCAGCAAATTGGAGAGTGAATGGAAAAAAAAAGGTCTGAGAACGCATTTGTAGGTGCATGTACAACTGACTACCTGTTGGATGGCCATGTGGGCCCTTATATGCAGGAGGTGATTTGCTGGGTGGGGGGTGAGAGGATCATCCCTCCCGTGGTGTTTTGCATCTCTGCTGAATGAATTTCATCCTCGGGCGTGCAGAGGCTTGGATAGACTTTAAGCCACTGAAGTATTTCACCACACTTAAATACGTGAATACATCACTTTGGCTCCTACAGTAAGACAACCATATCCACAATTTTAAAAAATGAAATAGCAGACGAAAGGTAAGGGTTTTCTTACACGTAGCCTATACTCTACCTGTAAGCTGGTACTACCTTTCAACCTGAACTGAATTGTCTTCAGTCTCAGTGTTCACATGTACATAAAGAAATTGTGGGTTTGTTCACCTCTCAGAAGTTTGCTGAAGTCGAGAAAGGAATGTCAAAATGCTGCAGGTAACGTGTCAAGAGGAAAAGTGAAAAGTCCTCTTAAGTCCAAAATTAGGGCAGTCTGTTCACTCGGTCTAATATTTGTTGAGTCCTTTTTACATGACATGTTAAATCAAAATCTATTGGGTGTTAATGTTACGTTTTACTGACCATTCTCATTGGGTTAAATCCTCCTGCTATGTTGGCGTGATCCATGGTCTGAAGACTAACTAAGGCCATCTTTCATGTCGTTGTAAGCACAGAAAATTAAGTGTTTTATATCTTTTTTAATTTGTATTATATATAAATGTTCAATTGTTCGGAAGTTAGGCAGATAGAGCGTACCAACTAAAAAAGAATTAGGCCTGTTGATTGATTATATTTTTCATAATTAAAAAAAACAAACCGAAAAAAAACATCTCCCTTCCATTTTTTTTGACAAACTGCTTCCAAAAAACAGGTGAAGCATCTCTTGCTAAACTGGACTACAGACTGGAGCAGCAGCGAGTGCCCAGGAGAAAACTTTCCATCTTAACATCTGCGTTCCCTGGCCGCTATTTATGTTTCTTTGCTTTTGCTCAGAAAACGTCTCCATGCTACAACAGCAGAAAGAGCATCATTTCATCTACAACATGTGTGTGGGCTGAGCGCCAAGCACGGTAAGGCAGACTGGTGTAATTAAAGTCAGATGTTCGTTAAAAATACATTGCATTGATAGAAATACAAATCAAGTAGATTTTGTATCAGTTATTGTCTAGCAGAATGTTCTCCTACTCCAGTGGTGACCCTTCCCTGGATTTAAAATGAAATAAAATAAAAAGTAAGTCATTACGGAGGAAGAGGACCTTGGACCTGTCAATGGACAACGAGGTTTTCTTTGTCATCCTCTTCTTCACACCTTGCAAAAAAAAAAAAAAAAAGTCCTTTGCTTGCAGAATCACAGACAGTGAAGTGAAACACTCGGCACTGCCATCATAGATGCTGGCACAAACACTGTGTTGCTGCAGGATGTTGTGCTCTAAGGTATAATGAGGTAACACTGCATGTGGCAAAACGTATCATGCATCTCCAAACAGTGGCTGTTACACAGCTCATTAGTGGTTCCATTTTACCGGCGGTCAGATGGTTCCAGTTTAGTCCCACCACTGATTTCAATTTATGCTGGAACTTAACACGTATCTTGCTTGAGAATATGTGCATATTTGTACGTGTGGGTTTGTGATGCGTCCATACGGTATCTTGCCTAGTTGTTCACCCTGGCTTTAGCCCTGGCTCTAGAAAGGCTCGCGAAGGCCGGCCTGCTGGCAGCAGCTGGAGAGTGTCAGCAGATGTGAATTGTCAAGCGTTCTGTTTGGTTCATTAGCTGCTCTTCCACTTGCACCAAACACAGCTGTTGCCTGGCCCATGGAGCAAAAGGGGAGTGGGAGTGTGTGCTTGTGGATATCTGTATATGTATGTGTGTTTTAAAAATATAATTATGTATTGCTGTACATGCCCATGTTTTGGTTCTTTTTTCAAGTCTGACTATGCAGATACTCAAGTGAAGCGGGACGTCTCATCCTGCCACGTAGGGTTTTTTTTTTGGGGGGGGGGTGGTCCATCACCTTGATGAGGTGTTGCATCCTGCATATCTGTCTTTATCTGTCCTTGAAAAGTACTTTAACCCGCCAAAGAACGCACTTTGAGTGTTTTTGTCCCATCTGTCAAAGAAGACTCCTGCAACTTACCAGTACATCAGAGGAAATTATTTTCCTTTGTGACATTCATCAGCATATAGTTGCTATATGCTATGCTAATTAATTGACTTGCATGCGTACTTGTAAAATATAATATACAGCAAATTTTTTTTTTCCTTTATAGACTTCATGCTAACATGTAGTGGGAAGTTCACGGACTAACATTTGTTTGTAACTCCTCTATGGTTACATTCAACACAAAGCTGCATTCCTGGTGCTCTGACCTTGCATTGAAGCAAGTGTAGATCAACAAGAAACTTGTGAATGTTGACTCTGAAAGAAAAGAAAAAATCCATGTTGTTCCAAAATCTGCGCTCATCCACAGTTAATATATCTCATTATTGCCCCATGAGTTGAACATTAGGACTTGAGCACCATACAGAGGTGTCATTGCATCTGTTTTTAGGATGTGTGGCTCGATGGTAATTAAAAGCCCTGTAATGCTCTACCCACTCATCTCTGTATACAAAACTATTATTACTCTTGTCATTTTTGTTCTGATGTTGTTTACTCGTGGCATATCCGACTATTGTTCTGGCTGGCCGGAGCTTGTTTTAGAATAATATGCATGCAGATTGCTGCACACTCTGAATAAATATTTATTCAGAGCCAAGGTCTGTTCTAATTAACAGGAAGGCGGCTGGAGAAATTCTATTATGCCTCACAGTGGAGCCACCAGTAGTTCTGCAAGTCTCAGGTCAGCCGGTCCACTTACATAGATGTCTCGTCTCCACACGTCTACACGGTGTGTGTGTGTGTGTGTGTGTGTGTGTGTGTGTGTGTGTGTGTGTGTGTGTGTGTGTGTGTGTGTGTGTGTGTGTGTGTGTGTGTGTGTGTGTGTGTGTGTGTGATGCGTATTCATCAGTATGTGTGTGTCTTTATGTATTTTTGTGGAGATGTTGGCAGAAACCTGATGCAGAGTAAGTTGGTTAACAATTGCTGGTTTTCATTGGGCACGGTGTCTTCCTTGCCACGAGGCTAATGTAACATTACATTATTGTTAACTTTCACAAAACTTTACTAACACCAAATTAAAAGATCAGTGCTAAACTTTGTCTGGAAATATTTGTCTGTGAATGCGTGTGTGTGTGTGTGTGTGTGTGTGTGTGTGTGTGTGTGTGTGTGTGTGTGTGTGTGTGTGTGTGTGTGTGTGTGTGTGTGTGTGTGTGTGTGTGTGTGTGTGTGTGTGTGTGTAATATTGACAGTAGATAGGATGTATCTTAGTAGCTGTCACTGCTGTCTCTGGTATTGCACTGATGAAAACAACATGCTATTCCCTTTATTGCAAGGATTGTTTGAAAAGACATTACCTTTTTTTTACTCGACGGGCCCCGGCGGCCCTCTAACCGCAAACAGTTCCGTAAACTTTGAAAGTTCGCAATGCTTGAAAGCACTTTTGACGTGGAAATAAATAAATAAATAGAAGGATGTACTGTATGTGAGGCTGTTAAGTCTGAGAGCTGAGAAAGAGAGAATTAAAGCGAGGGGAAAAGATGGAACACCGGGGTGGTGTCTGGGTGATGCGAAGCAGTAGGTTCCTCAGTACTGTGGTTGTGAGTAGAATTCCCCCTCCTTCGCTTATGTTTTAATGAAATCCCTCCAGCCTAATTAGGTGAAAAAGCATAGGATGTTTATGAAGCATTCTGCCAATGACAGCCACTAAAAAGCCATCGACTGCAGAAGCGGCGACAGGGTAGATCGACGTGCCCACGGAAGAATATGCCATGAGGGTATTTACCCTGAACCTGCAGAGTTTGCAGACAACATCTTAATAAGCCGAACACTATGATACATTTCTTAACACAGCCTGTAGGTCTCTCCGGAGGACTGTGCACCAGTGCACAAATCTAATTGGGTTTTCCCTTTCTCCAGCATCATTGTAGCGTTACATTATTGTTGTATAAAGTTATATCCTTATCGGCAAGTTGTTTAATGCGAGTAATGACACCTTTCTTTCTTTTTTCTCTCTCATCTTTTCTTTCGAAGATGACATCAACAAGCAAAGCAGTTTAAATGTCTTATTTGCTATTTTGTAATCTGACAGGAATGGACAAGGTTTCCTTTTGAAAAGTCTCTGAAGGCGCAGTGGGTCACGCTGTTGACTCACCGCAAAAGGTTCTGGGTTTGATCACATGGGTTCTCTGGGTTGTTCTCACTATCAAAAACAAGGTTAATTGATTTGATAACACAAATTTTTTTTTTTTAGGTATGAGTGTGAGTATTAGTGTTTGTTGTTTGTGTGGCCACCCAATGATCTGGCATCTCATCCAGGGTGTTCCCCGTCTCTTGCCCGTAGCTGGCTGGGACAGACTCCAGCAGACACATGAACCGTAAGGCGGATAAGTGGCTTTAGTTTGGATGATAACAATCAGAACGGACATCCCAGAATGAAAATATGCCGTGGAAAACATTGGTAAAGTTAAGGTTTCACAATAAAGGTATCCGGCAGCAAAGTCCACCTTAGTGATAAAACGATTCCATATGGTAAAGCAGTTCTGCTTCCAGCTACAGATATATCATGTTTCAAGAAAATATATGCCTAAATACAGAGAAACATTTACCCGCTTCCTTCGGACATGATGGAGATTGAGCCTTTTGAATAGTGGATCTTTGTTGTCACCGTCCGAATGTCCCTGACATGTTAGAGCTGGCTCTGGTGCTCGTGTTTCTCGCTCTGAGCGACGATGGGGGTCAAGGGAAACGGCTTTTATGTTTTCGTTCTCAACGCTTTTGTTTACATGTTTACTGTTATCGACTAAATGAGAATCACCTCTTTGGACTCGAATGTCACTGTCTGCATCAAACACACCCTAGGTCAGTGGCACAGTGTGCTGAGGAAAGAAAAAAAAATTATACATATATTATCCGTCTTGTATGAGGCTAAAAACAGCACCATTGTTCCGTTCCATTCTTCAAGTCTGCCCACAAATTGCCCACCTTCTTAGCTAGAGTGTGGGAATTGGATCTCTGGAGGCCTGCTGGTTTAGGCAGAGATGGGAAACCGTGTTCAGCCCGCATGAGCTGACAGCGAATCCGTTAATTAAGCATGCTAATGGTTTTAATTGTAGCTGGTGGTGAACCCAGCTGCTGAGGTAAATACTAGGTTTAGCCCACTGGCTGTCAGGACTCAACTTTATGACTCTGTGTGTGTGTGTGTGTGTGTGTGTGTGTGTGTGTGTGTGTGTGTGTGTGTGTGTGTGTGTGTGTGTGTGTGTGTGTGTGTGTGTGTGTGTGTGTGTGTGTGTGTGTGTGTGTGTGTGCGTGTGCAAATTAACATTTTCATGCATGAGTGAAGAGGCAGAGAGGGAGTGAGAGAGATTGAGTTTACCTGGCAGTGGAGTCAGAAGGAGGTGAGATGTGGGCAATATTCAAAAAGGTTTGACGGGGATAGAAAGTCGAGGCAGAAAGATAGGTTGTTTTTTTTTTTTTACACCTCTGCTCTCGGCTTTCCGTCTTCCTCTTCGCATCAGCCTTCATTTCTACAGCTGCTCCCAGCCAAATATCCAATAGGTTTTCTGCCCCCTGCCCAAGGATTAGGGTGCCGGGCCCAGGCTAATGTCAGGTTAATGCTATCACCCAAGATGCCAGTGGGCGAGACGGTGGCAGCTTCCCCACACATCAGACGTAATCCTGGCCTTTGGTCTACGTCTGAGATGTTTCTTCTTATTTGCTGGCGTTCTTATTTTTTTGTCTCTGTTATTTAAATTTCACTTGTTTTGCAAATAGTAGAAAATTAACAGAATAAATAAAATGTGTGATGAATGCTATGGTTTGGTTAATGATCAAATGTCTCTTCAGCATAATGAGACCTTCTTTGTCTGCAGGAGACATTCAGGTGTAACATGAGAAAGCCTGTTTTAAGTAATCCAGCTGTTCGGTTTTTTATTAGAAAAGGTCTAGAAAAGATGTCAGCTGCTGCCTCTGCAGTCTTGTTATTGAACTTGCTACCTTCAATTTATTTGCCTCTTCCCATCATCAAGGGTAACATCATGGACAAAAAAACATGTTAAAACTTTGTAAAAAGGATTGTGACTCAGTGTACCATAAGAGCTTATGTGACCAAATGCAGTACTTAAATACCATAAGAAGACGTTTCACACTTTACAGCCCCTTTCTGATAACTTTTACAAAAGTGATCTTGCCCCAGACAGCATGAAGAAGCATTGGATTCTTGTTTACAGCCAGAGATGAGAGAGGAAATCAGTGTGAGCCCTTCTGTCGCCTCGTTTTGTAATCCTCCTGTGATTACTGCGAGCAGCCACATCTAATAGAGAGAAATCTTTCTTGTGCTTAAGATGAACTGGAAAGCATTTACAAGTGGAAGCTCAGAGGTTTACAACCGATTCGTCTGCATTATAACACGGTGATGACTGAAGTGCACCGCAGTACCACTTTGCTTTGAAAAAACAACATACGGTACTGTTAAACCTGGCCAGGCCTTCCTGTGTTTATCCACGCACTTCTTGACAGAATCTTGTTAAATCTTTTAATTAATGTAGGCGTCGTCACTAAATGCCTGAAATTGCAGTATAAATGCGCTCAATTGCGTTTACCGCCATCAAAATGCATGCTCCTGTTCTAATTGTGGCTCCATTGTGTGCCGTGTACCGTGCATATGCAAAGCAGGAAATAATAAAACCAAGCACTGCGTGATAAATGCTTTCTTTTGTTACCAAAACCTGTGCATCTCCTCAATCATCAACTTTTTACAAAGCTGTTTGCAGGTGGACGCCTGAAGGATATTTAGACATTGATTTTATAGATAACCCTCGGCTCACGTCAATAAGCAATTTTATGTTACTCATCTGTTAATCACAGAGGAGTGATGGGAAGTGGTGGAGTGGTAAGATGCATGTTTAGGAGATTGTGTACCTAAGGTGAGAGACTGTAGTTCATCCTGTCCTTCCTCTGCCCTGCTGTCTGCCGGCCTGTTCCACCCTAATCCTTTTTATCTGTATGTGTGTGTGTGTGTGTGTGTGTCTATGTGTGCGTATGATGAAGATGTCAGAGGTAGCTGATTAGCCGCCTGTTACCTTCCCTCCCATGAGAGGGGGGTCTTGCTGCGGGCAGAGTGACAGATGTGGACCCATATCATTACCGTGGGAGAGACCTCCGGGTGGGATTTCTTCTCCCGTAAAATTCCAGAGAGATACCTGTCCATTTGTGTTTTTTCTGTCCTTGTGATTATGTCTTAATATTTACATGTTTATGTGTGGTGCGTTTGTGTTGCTGAAGTGCCTCCAGGGGCTCTTGTAAGATTCACAAATATTCAAAGGGACATTGGATGACTGTGTAGAAGGAGATGTGTGAAATGTCCGTACGAACTCGTGACCTTGATAGAGCTATAAACCGGAGGTGGTTTATGCATTGGAGAGTCTCAGAGGTACTTAGACCGCTGCAAAAAAGCCCGAGGACACAGCAAAAGTATGAGATCAGAATCTGTTTTCTTGGCTTCGGGATAGCTCCTGATATTGAGCTTGGAATTACTTTCATGTAATCCATTCATTCTTATAGCGGATTCCTGGAGGAACCACATCCTGATGATTACTCTGGTAATCTCCTGGAAAGGCTTTGGTGTGTAGATACTGGACGTTAGGAGTCTACAGTAGTTTGGGCATTTGTCAGTGTCACTGAAAAAAATGATGATGACAGTACTTCAGAAATGTTGTCCCAATAATTAAACTGGCTCTTATTGGCGCTATTTGACTAGACTCTAGTTGTCTTTTTATTTTCTAGCATTCATTTCATCATCAGTTCATCACTCTTAAACCCTGCTGTGAGGACTTCTTGCATTTATTGTTACGGTAAATCGAAAAACTGGAATCATGTCACTGCAACATCCCATTTCCCCCCGCAACAGAACTATAAATAACAAGATATTAAAGAAAAGGAATGAGCTAAAGGTTGGAGAGGAAGCCTGCCCGTTGCTTTTCTGTCCTTTGACGTTGATTTGTGCTCCTACTTCTTTTGACATGTGACTTGGTGTGATGGCAAACATGCTGGACAACCAAGACAAAGAACAGGGGCAGCAGATACAAATGACCCCCCTTGGGGTATTTCATTCCTCCTTTAGGAAAGCACAGCAATAAGGGCAGAGAATTCTGACAGAACTCAAGGATTGGTGGCCAGTCTTGAATATGGGCAATTAGAGCTGCTAACCAAAGCAATGTAGTGCGTATCAGGCTACAACTGGCTGTAGTTTCCTTGTTGGACAGAGGAGCTTGTCCAAATCTCTTCATTTAGCACTTCATAGCCTATGTGCAGAATCTCCTCACAGCGTGGAGACAAAACGGAGCTGCTCAAAAAATGTCTATTGTCCTTTTGGCTCAGGCTACCACCTAGAGGAAAGCAGTGAGGCAACAGGTTGTGTGATGGCCCATCATTCATAGCAGTAAGAAAGAAAGCATTACAGGCAAGGTTACGATACCTAAAGGTCTTTCATCAAAAACAGAGTTCTCCCTGCAAATGTTATTCCCAGTACATAAGAGTATGTAACCAAAGTAACCATCGCTGAAAGCTTGAGTGCAGACTTACTGGGCTATCATCGTGCCATTCATCGTGCCACATCTGTCCTTAGTCCTTAGATAGGACTGAATGGCCAATCTCCCCAACTACTGCCCTCCAGACAAATATATGCTATCCTTTAAAAGAGAAAAAGTTGGAAGCACTAAAGCTTCTGCATGGGTAAAATATTTCTGTTTGCAATTTAGATCCATCTGATAGTTTTTATTTTCATTGTAAAACTATTTTTATTGAAATTTGTTTGTACCTCAGGTGTTCCTATGCTGAAAACACTGCTAGTGGCTCTGCAGTCCAGCGAGGCAAGATGAGGAGGGTAGGGAGTGGGAGTTAGGAGAATTTGTGTTTTGTTTTTGTTACTTTTTTTTTACAGTCCTGAATGTGATAATTGGCCAAGGACACACGACAAATGAATAAACAAAATGTTAAACTTGTGCAGTACATCCGTAGATAGAATTCCACATTCTAAACCACAGCCATACTCATAATACCCTTAGAGATACAAACTGATGTTATTTCTTATTCATTCTAATTCCTAGTTAAAGGAATAATTGTATTGTACGCGATCATTGGAAACATTAAGCCGACAATTCCCTCCCCATCCATATCTAGCCCCCCAGATGAATATAGATATGAATAAATACATTAGGCTACCTCAGATCTTGCTGACGGGGCATTATTGCTGATCAAAGTTGATTATGGTGAGACATAAGCTTTCATTGTACTGAGACATAAGTCCACTCAGGAGGGTTTGACCATTAGTTCATGTGGCAATTAAGCATTCATTAGAGCGGTGTCTTCCTCCTTTTTAGTCCGCTCTCTGTCTATATGTGAACCTGATGGCTTTTTTCTACTCCTCATCATCGTCCTGTCACCCATTAAGAGGAGGTGACAACAAATGCTCGGTGGCAGGATGACAAAAACTGCTTCCCTTTACATTGATATTCACATGAGCAAAAAACGCATCAAGACAATCTCAGCGCCAACTGGGAATAAGCTGCTGTTTCTGTGGTCATAACAACTGATGAAGATGAGCATCCGCAGGATATCCTTTTGGGGGGAACGGAAGAATCGACCCCCACGCGATACGAATATCCTTAGAAAAAACAATAATGAAGAGGGAATTAATTTCTTCTTCTTCTTTTTTTCTTTTTTTTTTTTTAGATTACACAGATGAGTGATTCAGACAAAGATGGGGGTGTTGGGGGGCTGTTTTTAATCTGGGATGTCGCCACTTAAATCCCAGTCACTTAATTTAACCTCCTTTTGTTTAATTAACCTCAGATTTCAGAGCTAATTAGGTTCAGGTATTAAAGACAGATTTTTTTTCTCACTCTAGCTGTGGGCGGAAGTACGTATGTGGACTTGCTTTGCCTCAGATGAGATATAATCTGGCATCAGATGAAGCCTGTAGGGAAGATGGAATCCAGTGATTGGGGGGAGTGAGGATGTCTGCTTTTGTGTGTGTGTGTGTGTGTGTGTGTGTGTGTGTGTGTGTGTGTGTGTGTGTGTGTGTGTGTGTGTGTGTGTGTGTGTGTGTGTGTGTGTGTGTGTGTGTCTGTGTGTGTGTGTGTGTCTGTGTGTGTGTGTGTGTGTGACAGAGACTGTTAGCAGCTCTGTGCTGTTACAATCCCATGCGTTCGGTTACATTATACCTTGAGATGCACTACACAATGTCTGTTATCACAATGCAGAACAATGGCCGACTAAATGAGGAAAGGTTTTTTTTCATGTACAGAAAAACTAATTATAACAATACAAAAGATGAAGGTTTTCTATTCTTCTTCTTTCAGAGTCTGCATCTTGACATTCTTGCTTGTTGTTTGATTGAACTCCTACAGACACACAAAAACCTGGTGGATCCTGTTTTTTTTAATCCTTCACTACTCTGAAGAGTTGACCTCCTAATTTATTTCTGCCTCGCCATGAGTGGATGGCCTCTGTGGCTTTTCTTTTTCTTTCTTTTTTTTTTACTAGGGGATAAACATTGAAATGCGCATCAGAACTTTCCTGGTTATTTAATGTGATTCTGTCGTGGGACAGCAGCCCTGGCACCAGTGTGCACTCCTTAGTGACAGAGTGACAAGAAGCGTCCACCGCTAACCCAAAGCTGCCTCAGCGTGTCTCATTAGCCTGATGAGAGATCCAAGCAGGCCCCCGCACCGACCTCCTGAGGCCCAAATCAATGCACATATAGCAGGGTGTGGGAGGGAAGGGTGACAAACACATCCATCCTGTCTCTGGGTTGACAACACTAGGGGTTAATTATTGAGGTGGTGATTTGCAAATGGCCGGTCCACTTGTGAGAATGAAGCATAAACAAAAGCAAATTAGAATCAGGCATTACAGGCTTCCATAGTAGGCCTCTCAGAGACTGATTATGGCATCAGAGAACCTGTTTCTCGTGCAGATAAGTGGGGAACATGAAGTGGTTTTAAAGCACAAGTCCATGCCTCCATCCCTCCAACCATCTGTCCATCTATCACTCCACTACCACTTATCCATATTTTAAATTGCAGAAGCTGCTCTTAGCTTATCACTCATCTGGTGGCAAAGTTCAAATGTGAATTCATACACACGGTTCCAATAGTCTTCAAAAGGCTCTCTGAAAAGCAACAGTGGCCCCAGCAAGGTCAATTTACAACGTTTCTAAGAAAAAAAAATAACTACAACCAAAAACTAGTTTTGTGGCCATAGACAAGCCCAGCTGGACATAATTTATAACATACAGTTTTAAGAGGACTGACTGATATTGTTGTTTTTGAAGTCACGGCGCATCAAGCTTCATTCAGTCGGTACAATAGTCAGTAAATGTGTCCTTGTTAGGCAGCTTTGTCTGCTGCTGCACCATTTATCAAAAGTGGTTGCCATTGATTTTCACTTTTGTTTCCACAGCTAAGAGTTACTGGGGGGGTTGGTGCGTGAAGCATCACAATCAAGTCCAGTAATAGAAAACACATTGAAGACCGTCAAACAGGGGTACTTATGAGGTAAATGAGGGGGTATGTCATTTTAAAGATGCATTAGACATTAAAAAAAAAACAGTCAAAATAATCCAAAGGAACTTTCATAGAATTGCTAAATTTCATGCCTTTTTGATTGCTGTTAGATAAAGGCCAGCCTCATCTTTGTATATCAATACTGGAAAAAAATGCCAGTCATAAAAGATGCACTGCAAGGACTCTTACTTATTTTGATCTCCTCCTCTCATCTCAGTCATATCTGGCATTTCTGAAAATTCCCTTTAACAAAGAAAATCTAAGCAAATTTTGATTGAAGGTTTTATTTTTAATTAAATTTTACCTTTTTATTAAATGTTACCTTTATTTTTAATTAAATTTTACCTTTGTGCACCACAAACACACATAACCCTTCACCTCCCGTCCAGCCAGCCTGATTGAATTAATGGTATAATGAAATTGTCAGTTCTTCGCTGTTATCCTAGCATCTGTAGAACATTTAGTATTCGAATTTTGCTTTATGCATTAATGTTTCTTGCCCTGCTTCTCTACACAGGCATAAACACAAACACACACACACACACACACACACACACACACACACACACACACACGCCTCACATATTCAGCATAGAACAACAACAACAACACAATGAAGGGCCTCTCATCCAGGGCCTGAGTATAATTAACTGGAGAGGCTGAGTTTAGGGATTACTCCAGGAGGGGCGGTGAATTAAAGCTCAGCTAATGAGTTGAAGTTTCTTAATTTGTTCTCCCCCGTAATTCCAGAATGGATTAGCAGTAGCTTTAGTCGCCTTTTCCAGCTGATTAGCATGGCTCGCTCGGCTCGGCATTTAACGGGAGGGAGGAGAAAGGAGAGGGGAACAGTGGGGGTGTTTCTATGTCTGGAACAAAAGAGCTGAGTAGTACATGTGCATCAGACAGAGGTGGTCACCGTACCTGAAAGGTGATGGGTCAGAATAAAAGTTTTAAATATAACCAGTAACATGACTATGCATTGCGTTTTTGGTTATAACTCTGATGAAATGTTTCATTTTGAATAAAACACATTGGTAATGACAAATGCTGGATTTGAATGGAACATTCCGACCTCCTCTACTGTATCTAAACAGCATCTATATTTTCCTGTCCATCAGTCTCCCTCTCTCCCTCCATTGGACAGCGGACTTAAGACTGTCAATTAGGGTTAAGAGACTCCGAGGGTGGTGGAGATCAGCAGTGCAAGACGCTTGGACCTGGCACGGCACCTGATGCCTAATAATGAAATTTGACAGGGCTTGTTTTTAATTCTTCAGCTCCCGTAGGCCATTCTGCTCGGGAGCACAATAGAGCCGGAGGGTGGCGTACCACACCTTCAGGCTGGTTTTTCCCTTAGCCTCACGCTCCCTCGCAGGCAGTGTGTCAATAATATACAAACTTGTTTGTCGGTCCAAACTGGTCAAAGGGAGAAAAAAAACCCCACTCCATCATAAATAGTACTATAACTACTGTGGCGTTATTTCAAGTTGTATGAACAGTCACCTTGTGCATGTTGCTCTTACGTCAACATCTAATCCAACTTTAAATCTTTAGCATCGTTCTCCTTGTCAGTCAATAAGATAAACTTGAAGTTACGTAACGATACCACTTGATTTCTGCAGACATGCAAGAAGCATGCATTCCTCTTTACATGTCTCCCGTGCCTCATCTGCTTATAGATGTCTTTCTTTTGTTTCTCTTGAGCTACCTTTACTTCTATAATCA
This sequence comes from Antennarius striatus, assembly GCF_040054535.1. Lineage (NCBI taxonomy): Eukaryota > Metazoa > Chordata > Actinopteri > Lophiiformes > Antennariidae > Antennarius > Antennarius striatus. Next base: position 21,072,788 of record NC_090781.1, on the reverse strand, counting down.
ATAGGAGCCCACTTATACTCTAAAGTCATTGAACAATTTGTCGACATGTCCATTTAATGATCTCGTGAAGGAAACAAACTGCCGCATACCTACACTGTGGAGTCACGCAGTCACATATAGTATTGGCCATCAAAAGCTTTGTAATACACCAAAGAAAATGTGACTCAGTTAAGAAAATTCAAAAACCAGGCAGGAATGCTGGCAAGGTTTTTGCTCTACAACTGTCAAAACATCCTGTAAAATAGGTGAGAAGGGTCTGTCGCCAATTAGGAAGCAGTAAAACACTGGAGGTGGGGGGTGTTCAGGAGTGGCTTGATTGTGAAACAGCTTCACAATATCCTCAGATTATTTTTAGCCTCTGCCCCCAAAAGCAGAGGCTTGTGAAAGGTGAGTAACTGTGCCTGTGACGCACAAATCTTACACAAGCAACGCAAACTGTTGAATTCAGGCTTTGCTTAAGGTATAAAATCTACTCAAAACTACTCACATATGCACTCTCATTAGGAACCCTTGTGTTGCAGTGGTGGAGGGGGGGGGGGGGTGTTCAGACTGTAAAGCCCAAGGCTGACAAATTAGTGGGTAGATGCACATAAAATGAACGGGCTTTCTGACTGATTAGAGTGACATCCACATCTCATTGGCGGACAGCTTTAATAAGAAAACTCAATTGCCATGGCGACAGCCACATGACTCTGGACTGGATCAGTGGGCGGGCTTGTAATTTGCATGTGCTTACATTGCTTTTGCAGGCACTTGTGCTGGTATTCCTTTTGTTCATGATAGCTTTGCTTTTTGTTTCATGTTGGATACTCTGAGCGAGAGCTGGTGAAGTGGAAGCTGGTCATTCAGTAAAATGTGAAAGTCCTTTGGGTGCTGATGCTTCACTAATTAGCTATTTTATCATTTGCAGAGTAGCAAACATTTATGAGGATAGAAAATCTACACATCACCATAAACTGTGTGTTGGTTCTGCAGCAAACATGCATCTACAGTCTATTGTGCAAGTTCACACTCAAGGTAGCTTCTCTTCAAAGTACTTTGTGCAATTATCTTTCGGTCTAATGAATTGAGGCAAAATATGTGACAGTAAAATGTAAAAACATGTGTCATAAGCATGTTTAAATTAATTGATGGGGGGAATGTTATTAGATTAGACAACTGTTTTTCATCAGTTATGTCTAACTGCTTTTAAGTCATTCTAAAGGTAATTAAATTCACATTAGACCTACATGTGTACGGAAAGGACACAAGCAGTGTGTCTGTGTGTGCAGGACTTAAAGTGAATGAAATACCCAGACCAGGAATTATAGCATGTGGGGTGTATTCTGCATCCGCTGTTGGGGAGCTGTAGGGCATTAATGGAAAAACGAAGCAAAGTATGTTAACAAAAGCGTTGCCTTTCAGCCTGAACAAGTTGTGCATCGGAAATAAAAGAGACGAGAGCATCTCTCAACAATATAATGCACCACAGGAGTCTGGGGTTTGAGCAGCGTTCTCTGTTGGTGGCATTTTGACCTAATCAATCACCAAATCTTAACTCTGTAGAGAATATATGGATGAGCATCAAGGCCAAACTGTTTGGCAGGAAATTTGGGGCCACTGACCATTTGTGGGACGCAGTCAGAGATGAATGGAACACCATAACTGTAGCCGGCTTTCAGCCAGATAACCCCAGCTGCTCTGCTGTTGTCAGAAAAACCAATTTAAAGCTATTCTATACTAAAACGCAGCCTCCATGTGGACAGCGCACACAGTAATGTGTTGGTTTGTTGCATATCTTGTTTTTGTGGAAATAATAATCAGTCATTTAAAATATGTGTAGTTTTGCTTGGTGATAAGAGAATGGGATAGAAATCCACATGTGTCATGTTAAATGAGAATGAAACAGAGACCTCTGCTCATGATATTACATAGAGCCAGAGGGTCCGAGTACCGCTGACCTCTGCTGTGACGACAGTCATTTTGACAGTAGTTGCACTTCACACATGCCCCCCTCAGGCTTTGGTAGCATCCACTAGCCTACAGAGATGTGATCAGACTGAAGAATTAAGAGTGCACTGAAACAATGGCACAGAATTGTGTATCACTCACTAACAAAGATCCAACCCAGCAGAGCCTGAACCTCACAAACACCTTTTGTCTTTGACTTCTGATGTGAAACCTTAACAAAAGTTTGTATGCAAATGTAAATGCAGTAAACAACTAATGTTTCCTCTGGATGTTCCCTCACATGTCAAGGTAGAGAATTTGCAGCATTCAGCTGTGAGATATTTATTTTAGAAGCAACATTACATACCCGATGTGTTGCAATAGCTCATGAGTCTGATTGTAACTGAACACATTAAAACTTATAAAGTTAATTTGGCCACTCTAAAACTAATTGGTGCAACCTAATTTGCAAACATATAAACAAATACTACCAAAGTATCATTTTTCTTGCATGTGTCGGCTGGACGTTTAATAATTGCGTATGATTAATTTGTAAATGGTAATTAAGCCCTGGGTAATCATAAGAATTCCTCATGGTCCAGAGCAAAGGTTTCCTGTTACTCATTTTATGTACTGGTGCTTATGATATAATGAATCTGGCACTTAATTTTATGCTAATCAAAGCCCTATTTTCCCAAGGTTACCCACAAAGTCATGTCTTTCTACTTTTTTGTTGGCATTAAATTGCATTGATGTAACTATCAGGGATATCCAGTGTAATTGTTCAGTAGAATAAAATTGACCACAGGTGAGCTGGTAATAGGAACAAAAGGCTATACACTCGTCATCTCTTTGATCAAGTAGGTGTGAGATATTGCGTGACTCATTTGACCATAAGTGTCTAGGAGAGGGGGAGAAAGTCTTTCACATCCCCCTTTATCCAATTCCATAATTCATCACACGTTGGATTTTTCAAAAGAGATCTGTCATCAGATTAGATTTTTATTGACAATAGGTTGTCTTGTAGTTCGCTGATTGGTTTCCAGACAAGCTACAGCCACTGGTGAGAAATGAAGATGAGAAGCCGTGTTAGGATACCTGTCACATTTGTCAGTTCCCCAATCCCTGTGTGCGTGCCACCCTACGACGAATTAATAATTAATCAAGGTTGTGAAGAAAGTCTTGCTGAATGGTGAATAATGAGCTTGTCTTTGATGATTTTATGTTAAATCATGTCAGTAATTTTCCTCTAAACTCAGCCAACGAAGTTCGACTGAATCCCCATTAGGCCAAAGCGTTCCTCGAAATCTTCGGCATCGACAATTACACCTCATATCTAGGAAAACTTGAGTAAAGTGTCTGCAGTGGTCTCTCAGGCTGACTCAGACATCCAATCCTCACTGTGGACAAACCATCATTATGTCCATGATTAGATTCTGTGTGGGAATACCCAACACTCTCCTCCCCAGCTCTGTGAGCCTAATGCCATGTGGCAGGTCCGGCACTCAACTGCCTAAACACATCTGTCATGTTTTGTGATAGTGACACAGCAACCAGCCAACTCCCACCTCTATGACAGGGTACACTATATCACACTGGAGCACTTCTATAGCATGTGCACAAAAATGTGCAAAAGAAGGAGGTAGAGTTGCACTGAAATCATAGGATGCAAAATTGACAGAAACTACAAAATTTGGAAGAGCTGCTGAGAAACATAGAAGGGGCTGAGCATGTATCCACATCTAGGTTAAGCAAAAACTTCCCCACTGAGGATTGTTTATATTTCAAAAGCCACACAAGTACCTAAAGTTTAAATCTGCGACCTCCTGCTGGTCGAGTGATCCGCCCTCTTACAAAACGGCATCTACAATCTGCATCTAAGAGCAGTTTTGTTTCAATGTTTCCCTTTAGTCTAAAAGAATTGGTGCAATATTTCAAAATGATAAGAGAAACCAACTTGTGCGTACTTCACAGGCCTTGCTACCCCACTGACACTGCTCCTGTGTTCTCAACACCCCTGCAACGTTACTCTCTTTGATTCATTTTCCTCTTGTTCAGTATTGATTTCAACATGAAATGATTCAATTAAAGCCAGACAAGTGAAACAAATCAGTAAGGTATCTATCGGCTAGCCCAACACAGGATGTTCATCTGGCCCTCTTTGTAGCCTTTGAGGTCCAAAGTCCGAAAACTGACCTGCAACGTTGAACAATGGGTCAAAGAAAAATTTTACATGATGTTGAAAGTTGCTGCTGACAGACAAAGGTGGCATGAGCAATATATGAAAGGAAAAGGCACAATCATCAATGTGTGAAAGAGCTTTTTTGGTCATCATTTTTCTCATACTAACAAAAGTACAAAACTCTAACAAACAGTTCGGAACAAAGTTATTGGAATGGGTTGGATATAAAGACTTATCACGGGCAAAGCTTGCCAGCCAGACATGGTTGAGTAATTCATTGTGGTCGAGATTCCCTGCAGGGGGTTCAGCTGGATTGTGATGGGCAGCACCCCCATGGATTATCTTAGCATGGCTACAGTTGGAGGCGAAAAATGTTATTAGTGGCTCTTGACATGAGCAACGCACATGCACATCTCTTAGGAATGTGCACATCCACATGCTCCTTAAGCTATGCTAATTAACCCGTCAAAATGTGGTGAACAGAAATGTTAATAGATGAATATGTCTGGGGGGACAGCATGTATTGAACGAGTTCAGGGGTCAAACTAGAAATCTCAGTGACACCTCAAATTAAAAGTATTCTTCCTGACATGTTGTCATGTTTAGAATGTTGCCTTTGATTGACACACCACATTGGTTTGCATGGCAATGGTCATTTTTAGCATCATTTGATAGATTTACTCAATGTAAATGTTCAGGGCCAGCGTTGTTGTTGTTTTTTTTTGTTTTTTTATGTTATTTGAGTAGTATTACATAGAAAATAAGTGGTCGATTTTTAGGTAACATGGTGGTAATGTTGGTAAGGAACAATTAAAACATAAATGTGATGCTACCATCAAGATATATAGTCCTTCTCTAAGTTCAAATACTTTAATTTGTTGATTTTAGTACTGTATACATAAAGAAGTGTTGACCAAGTCCAGAACTCCAGTCTAAATTATAAAACCAAATAATATTAGTAAAAACAAATAATGTATATTGTCAGTTGAAAAAATACAAAAAAATTACTAAATAATTTTATTTTTTTTAAAAACTACTGGCTAACACACTTCTGGTCCTCCTGTCCTAACAAATTAACAAAATCACTCAATCCAGTAGTATACCATTCAATGGTACAGGACAGCTCTGTATTAAGTGATTGTTACTATAGATTTACTACTCACATAAACTGTTCTTGTCTGATTGACTGTTCAAAGCGCCCTATAAAAGCCAGTAGGCCAAATAGTTTAACATGCAAGGCAGGATTGACAAGGATTCATACAATCACTCCCACGCCAATTTAAAATGCAGACAGCGGGAGTCGGGGATCAAACCAAAGGGCTAACTGTGTGTATTTCATTTTTAAATGTTAGTTCCCACACTTTCCTTTTTCGCCTTCCCGTGATTCTTTGCTGTTCAGTTAAGTTTATTACACAGTCCTGTATGTAATGATACTCCTTGATTCAAGCTGTAATCATGTCTTATCTCTTCAAGATTGCATTTCAGTTGACAGAAAGTCACTGTCAACCTCAAATCTAAAGAAACATTACCTTTTTCTTAAGGCAGCTGGGCAGACAACTTAGCTCAGACCATCAACTTTAAAGTAATTGCTGTTATTTCCTTATTCCCGGTCTGTTGTGCTCCTCGTCCAGGGCTTGCAAATAGATAAATCAAGTGAGGAACTAGATTAATGTCATCCTTATTCGCAACCTCTCTTTATCTGTCGGAAAACCTCACCTAGACACTTTAATTTGTAATGCGCTGGGGATCTTCAAGTCGAGTGCCAGACAACGGTTCGTCTGCAGGTTACCAGGTATCATATTATCAAAAGACAAGTAGATAAAATTCTTGATGTTCAAAGCTTAACAGGAACAATATGGATAACAAGCTGAAACACTTGCTTCCAGTGGCCAGGTAGAATGCATGACAGGGATGAAGGAATGAAAGACAGCGTCACTCAAGATATTCTCACATCTCAGAAATGTGGTCCCTGTCAGGAAATGGTGCAGCTGACGGGTCACAGGTGGAGCATAACGTGACGACGTCCAAGGAAGGAAGTAACTGTGACTAACAGAAAGAAGAGGACAATTACAGTACCTGCCAGTGCTGTTCAGTCTCCTAGAGGTGGAGATAATTGAGGAGGCATCATTAATTTGCTTTCTTAAATCTTTAAATTCAATCTCTGCATGCTTTTGTCACGAGCCACTGATATTCTCCCTGTGTTATGAAACAGTGACTTGGTCTTCGCTTAGGTGCTTCACTTCAATTTAATTTGCCTCAAATTGCCTGAGTTATCAACAACCCAAAGTCATTTCCACTTTTCTTTACAGTCTATGACTCACAGAAAGCCATTGAAATGACATTCTAGCTTCATTGTGACTAAAATTGTACCACTCCAAAATACTGAGCCTCAGGTAGGCTATCTGGCTATGCTCTAAGATGTCCTCGGTCAAATAGTGAACTGTGGTTTTCAAGTACGTTTCACTTTGCTCTCCGTAAATCCAAAAGACTCAAGGGGTCACCGTCAGGACAACATTTCCTCGTCTACATGTTCCCCAAACAGTAGGAGACAAAAGTGGCCCCTCTCCAGCAACACAAGATGGTAGAGGCAGATGGCCAATTACACCCCATAATGTCTAATTGTAAATGATGAGGCAGGTGTCAAATTAGACCGGTCTACAGAAGAAGACAATCCCATAACACATAACTTCAGACTAAGGGATTTTAGGTCTATTTCTACACACCCAGATTCAAAGCAGGAACTGTTCTTTTTTTTTTTTTAATGTGTAATGATTTTTATTGTTACATTTGGTCACAATGCCACTAATATTTTTTCACTTGGAAACGTGTCACTATTTGTCTTCATTAAGGTGAAATAATGGTATGATCAGTGCTGGATAAAATACTTTTGGTGAAGAAATTCACATAAAGTCCAGTTGACTCATCATTTAGAGCACTGCTCACCCCATGAAAACAGATCTATAACTTCATTTGGGGCTCTGAAGTCTAAGGAAGTAACTGATGATGTCATTAAGACCTTTTGTTTGTTTGCATTATAAACAAGCAGTTTGAAAGATTAGAGCAGGAAAATTCTAATGGACAAAATGACACTGAATTGCATTAGGGGATATGCCGGAGTTAATATATAGCAAGTGTGACAAATATGGGTCCCCTAATTGAGAATATCTCAACCAATATTGCTCAGTTTTGACCATTCCTTCATTTCTCTTCATGGAGTAATGTGGAATTGTAGAAAAACTATGCTAACCAATAAAAAGAACAATGTAGGTGTGGAACAATGTGTTTGGACACCAGTGAGTCATTCAAGGTTGTTGCTATAAGACCTTAAAAGGGCACTTTGATTCTCTCCGTCGGTTAAAGTCGTCATTGCTTTCTCTCCATTTGCTCGTCGGGTCACAGTGTCCCCATTCTCCTCGTCCTCCCAAACCTGATTATTGCCTCTCTGTCCAGACACAGTCACTTCTGTTAATTAGAACAAGCCTTTTTTAGACATTGAACATTCGCTTTCTTTTCTCAGCACAGCCAAAACCGGTGCAGACTTACCACAGACTATTATGACTTTGACATGTCTACCCTTTCTGTCTTTCTCGCAAACCCCTGCCACCTCTACTTTGTGGTGGTCTGGGAGGACTGAGCCACTAAACCGACCATCCGGAACAACCCAGCACTGAATATTAAAAATCCATCAGGCTGCAAATCAACAAGCTGGTACATGGGAAACACTAATATTTTCATACGGTGTTACTGTCACCCCTGGCCCTCCATTAAAGCTGCAGCTTTATAAAGAAAGTGAATCAGCGCCATTATTGAATCTGAGAAGGAGAAGCCTATTAGGGACTTTTGACCTGCTGGTTCAACAGTCTGTCATGTCTGTGCGACAATGAGAGAGACACAGAGAGAGACAGACAGACAGAGAATGTAAGAATGTGTCTGTGTTTGTGTGTTTCTCTGTGTGTAGGGGAGGCGGGGGGGGGGGGGTTGTAAAAAGAACAGATCAAATCAACAAACTTCAGAAGGACACCCACAGCTACAGGAATTCTAAGAGCCTTGGACAAAGAAAAGAAGTTGATTGCTTTCACTGCAAGCCAAAGATTGTCCCTATAAAAGCCTGCCCTTTCCTGAGCAGCCTGGCCCCCTCGCTCTTATGAGCACTCTCATATGCTTTTAACGATGCTCTCCACCATCTCTGCGTTCAGCCTTTGCCCCAGGAAGACGCTATTCCATTTACCCCCCACCCACCCACCCACCCCCACCTACCCACCAAGCCCCTCCCTTGGAGAGAAAAAACAAACGCATTCGATAAAGCTGTGCTGTGTCCGTAGGTCTGTTGTAGGCTACTCGTGAGGCATGGCCCACCAAGGTCTGGGAATTTACGTTGGATGGTGCAGAATCCCAGAGGATGGAAAAATATCGGAAAAATGCATTTGAGATGGTACGAAGAGGAATGGAGCACATGGGTGATGATGGTAAAAGTAAACCTAGTATCCTCTGTATGGGTAAAACCTAACTTACTTTCTGCAAAGAGAAAGGGTAAGATATGGGAAGCAGCAATGAAGTGACTTGATCAGTGAATATTTTCATGAAAAGATCCTATTTTGACAATTTCCAAATACAGTGTGCCCTCATGCATTCTCGAGGCAATGCTCACGACTTCACCTCATCGCAGATTTTTGGTCGGCAGTCACGTGATACCAGACTTAAATTCTATTGGCTGACGGCACCCGGAAGTGCGCTATGTTCCATGAGTCTCGGGCTTACGTGAGACTGAAAAGTGCTTTAAACCGTTAATAAGAGTGTGGGAAAAGGTAATAGAGATAGAAGGTGGTTTAATATCAGTATAGGGAGGGTCATAAACGTTTAAATTACCGTACATAATAAGATAAATAGTTTGTCGCTCTATCTTGGAATTTGTTAATCATGTGTAGTTCCTTGAACACATTAACCACAAAGAACGAGAGCGCATTCTATCGAGAGTAAAGAAATATTCTATTGTGTCACTGTGATCACTTTAAATGATTTTCAAGTATAACTAATTTAACAGGGTCTGTTGATTCACATAAAGGAATTTTGGAACTATTTCCAATGCTTCAGCTGCCATTTGTGCCTCAGTTCTTGTTATCTTGTGGATCCCCAGTATTTTTGATGACTGTTTGGTTGATGTGGGCTTTAGTGAGTTGCAGGCATTCTCTCAAAGCCATGCACAACAAAGAATCATCAAATCCCTGGGTGGCTAGCCTTGGGCAGACTCCATCCCCTCCTGACCCCTTCCACATGGCCAGCTGAGTGTCCCATATCGCCTGGCCACTGCAAAGCATATGGAATAAAAGTGCTGCCAATGGTGCAAATGGTGATTTACAGCCATCTGAGCACAAATGTCATGGGGTGGCACCCGGGGCTCGAGTCTACAAAAACTAAACTATGCCAGTTGAAGAGAAACTGCTGCAATATACTGCAAGATTTTTCTCTCCCTCTAGCCAGCTTGATAAATATTGAAATGATCACCATGAATTGTAGTTGGTGTTATTGTTGATATAAACTTCCAAGTCTCATAATTGGATTTTGGAATTATCACTCTCCATTTTTTTTTAACACAGTGTCCTTTTTTTCCCATATGCAAATAAAAGAAGAGAGACCGCTGTCTCTAATACTTCCTTTCTCCCCGCCATAGGGCAGACATCAGTGTCACACTCTCTTCAATAGAGGCATGCCATAAAAGACACATCAATAACCAGAGACGTCTCTGTGTTCTGCGTTATTATTATTCTCTAATGCTTGCAGAGTCATGATTTAATGTTTCGAACATTTTTCTCCTGCCTGCTGTTGCTTATCCATGTAGTTTCATTAGCATAAAAAGCCCTGTTGTGGTGGTGGTGGTAGATAGCAGTCAGCCAGTTAGCTCCTCTAACCCTTTGTGCGCATTTCTGGCTGCCAGGGCTAAGGATGATGGTTTTGTGGCACATTGGGGAATCTCTGTCACATTAATCCTTCCCACACACTGCTCTAGACCCAGCAGCACAAAATCCTATTGCAAAGTTGCTCAGACGGCCTCAGGTACTATTAACAAGAGGGTTGAAGACAAACAGCATCTGGCAAAGGGAGGAAAAAAAAGTTGGGCAAAGGTAAAAAGTCGCTCAGGCATCTGCACTTACTCAGCAAAGTTTCTACGTGAGCGAGGGAAGAGAGGAGATTCAGCAACATTATCAGCTGTGCTCAAATGGGTGATTTTATTTCACTTTTCATCTCAAACTCAAAAGGCAGTTTCTCCTCTCCTGCTTTTAGAATGGGGCTGTTTTTTTGTTTTTTTATGTCATTCCCATTATGTTTAGGAGGCTGCATTGCGAAGTTTGTGGCAATCATAGCCGCAAAAACACAACTCTGCACCTTTAGCAAAGTGGCTATTTTCTGCCGGTTCTTTCAGCATTTTCAAGTCCTCCTGGCACTGTTACCTTGCGAGAGGTTTATTCGTTTATTCACATGTTTTTCTCACTAACCGTGAAGCGTTACGTCAGAAATACAAGAAATAAAGCATGTACAAATACACTCAAATATTCGAAGGCTAGATTTTCTGAAATTTAACTTGGGCACCATCCAAAGAGCAGAAGATTAAGAAATGCCCGACTTCCTTTCACAGTTTTACTCCTATTGTGCACTGGATCACCTCTTATGCAAACTAAGACAGCATCTGTCAATTATATACACTGTTAAGTCTAACTGTATGTGTGATGTTCCAATGGCAGCGGGTGGAACCACAGGGGTCACACCATACGAGTAAACTGACGTCATCTTGATGCCGCTTAACAGCAGTTATTATTCATTACTACATTATCAGTTAGTTAACATCCTAAGGAGAGGTGTGGGTGAAGGTGGCTAATGCAGGTATGTAAGGGTTGGAGTGAAACATTCATTATTGGTTACATAGCTCAGAGGAAGAGCCTTTGAAGTGTATAATGACAGTTAACACTAACACAGAACACAATATTTCTAATTACCCTACTGATGTCACGGAGAATGTGGGCACCGGTGAGCACAGCAAACGACAGAGGTCACAGGAAATCATGAATACTCAATGGTGTGCAATACCTTCCTATGTCAACACTGATGTTTGTCACCACTGTACATTTCCGCACTGCTTGCACTCAAACATGTGGAGCACACGCTCCGACAAAAGACTCCCCTTGGCTAATGCAGCTGTTTGTTTTAATAACGTGAATGAGAGTAAACGCATCCCTGGAGGGTTAGCTCTCCAAGACGGAGTCTAACGCATCAGTCCCTGGTTTGCAGAATCTCATCCTCAACACTGGCAAGGCGGCACAACAACACAGAGTAAATCTAGGACACAGCATGCTCTTTTTGATTCTTATCATATTCGTGTAAATTTCCTTCAGCGCCTGCAAAGTTCTGGCCTCGCTGGCTTGGGGTGAGGGTGAGCGTGCAGGAGTCTAGCTGCATGCGGCGTGTGCATGTATGTGTGTTCTTGATCTTTGCAGGAAACCTGACAGGCCAGTATGCCTGCGGATTACAGGGGGCCTCTGTTTGGGTGGCTGCATAATTAGGGCAGCCCTGCTGACAGTGCTGTGATGTGGCCTGCTTTTTTTTGACGCTGCAAATTTCCTCCTTCTGTGTTCCGTCTCTCTCCGTTCCGTTGGACATCGCACTTTAAGCTCAGAATCACAAACAGAGATTAAACTCTAGTCGAAGTACAACACAGCACAGAGAAGCAAGAATTAGCAAGTGAACTGGATTCAGGTTGTTGTGTTAGAGGCCTATATGGTTATCGAGAAAGCTGTAGTTTGATTTTATTTCCCCCTAGTCCACAACAGATCTACTGGGAACTTTAAATTGTCTATAGTTTTCAATCATGTTATAGACTGGCAAGACATCCCGAGGTATTCAACCAGCCTTACAGCTAATGCGAGCCAAGATTGGCTTCAGCGCCGTGTGACCTTCGGTGGGAATAATAACGGAGGAAAGAGGTTCTTAGCTGGATCCCTGGATTCGTGGCCACAGGATAGATAGGTATTACCTCTGTAGATTGAAGCGTAGATGAAATGCAGGATAAAGTGAGAGAGGATGGATATTTTTGTTTCTCCTTCCTTACAAGAACCCGAGCATTTCATTTCATCTGTCTGAGTCTGTTGTTTGCCTTCGTCAAAGATGCGCATACTGTATTTTTTAACTGCATCTTCTTACTTCAACTGCAATGTGTTGTATTTTTTTAGTCTATTCCTCCCGACTGCCCTCTTTTTGTTTCCTTTTGAGGCCGTTTGCACAGAGAAGAGACTGTGACAATTCCACAGGGAGCGCTTGTCATACATACTGTAAACTACAACAACATGTCTAATTGAGCTATGCAGCTCAGTGCCAGACACTTGCCAAAACAAGTCAGGAACTGCTCAATTGAACTGTGAGTGGGGACCTGTGTGTTTGTGTGTGTGTGTGTTTCTGTGGATAGGTGAGTGAATGCATGTGTTGTGTGTGGTTGGCTGGCTCTAAGACAAGGCATCCTGGCTGTGGTGTAATGCTCTGTGGCAAGGTCTGTCGGCCTGTTGTGCTCCAGGTAATAGCTGACATTTCTTCATTTGTAGACATAATTGCTGATTTACACTGCCTCTAATGGCATGTGAAGTCAGATCCTGACTTCGTAATGGGCAGGGGAATCTAGCCAGAAACATCCAAACAGTTCACTCTCTTTCTCTCTCGCTATCTCTCTCTCTCTCTCCCTCTCGCTCTCTCTCCGTCGCTTCTACTTATACCTGGAGCTGGCTGACATCTTCTCTGCATCCTTTATTTATGCACTCTTTCATCAGTATGGCATTCTCCTGGCAAAATGCCGAGTCAAATTGTCGCTTAAAATCAGAGACGAGTTTATCCGTCTCTCTCTCTCTCTCTTGCTCACTTCCTCTCTCCTTTTTTGCTGTCTGTACATCCTTCGCATCACTTGTGTGGTCCTGAGTCTAACAAATGGTTTAGAGATCAGTTGACTGGAAAGAATGGGAAGCGGGACGTCTGGGGGAGCGTGAGCTGGTAGCTCGGCTTAAAGTGACACTAAGCGTAAGAACATTATATGTTTTTTTCCCCTCACATTTAGTGAAGATTATGAATTTGGGAAATGGGATGCAATATGTTTTGTTTATGATTAGGAAAGGAATGAATATTTTTCCATTTGAAATGTTTTCCAATCAGTCGCGTAATACAGTTATCAGATTACTGCCTGGTGCCATCTTTCTCTTCTTCATGTGGTTATGAGATGGAGACAAAAAAAAAAAAAGATGGTGGGTGAAATCAACCATTTATTGCAACATAAGACCCGAGTCATTTCCTGGAAATGAACATACGCTGTGGTGTGATGTATGGGACCTCTTCTTCCATGTAATAGCAATCTAAGTGTCCCTTATGATTTCATTCAAAAACCCTCATCCTTGCTTGGTGCAGCTAAACATATTAAGGAAAATGACAGATGGGTCTTGTGAGTGTAAGGAAAGCGGATCAAGGATAAAATATGTATTTTCCACCCGCAGGGGTGGAGGGGATGGTACACTTCCTATTAATTATACTGAAAGGAATTTGCCCCGCTGCATATTGTTCAACTCCGCTGGATGAGCGCCGCCACGGACGCATGCATGTGTGTATTTGTGTGTGTTGGCCCGAGCGTCCCACTGTGGAATGCCGCTGTTGTGCTAAACGAAGCTGACTTTAATGCCTGCCTTAATGAAATGCCCGGACCCCTAATTAAGCCTTCTCCACAATGGTAGCGACAGGCTAGATTCAGTCCCTCGCTCACTCTGAGCTCCCCAAAGGCCCGTTCCATCTCTTCCTTTAGGACATGTTGCCTTGACTTCTAAAAGCTTCCTCTAATGGCTAAATTGTGTCTGGCATGTATGTTTGTCTGTGGCAGCATATGCTGGAGCAACAGGGCTTTGATACCACATAATCTACAGTCAGGTTGTTTATCCTAGCACTGAAGCTTGTTTTTCACTCATTGAGAAGATTTCACAAGACCATTGATCGCAGTAATATTTGGCGAATCGGCATTGTTGTCTCTGAAGGCGCGGAATGAGTTGACTTTCCCGCGCCTCCGCTGTGTCCTTCAATCGGACACGGCGAGGTGACGTCGAGACAAAGAGGCTCTTTGAGATATCAAACGTTCGAACGCGGTTTCACCTCGCAGTCCTTGACGATCCCACGGTGAAGACAGGAAAACAACAATTCTTCAGCTAAAAAAAACAATTAAACACGTAATTGCAAGGACTTAATGAATGTTTTGCCGTTGTACTGAAAATCATTACTAAATATAAAATAGTTTGATAAACAGCCTGTGTTTGTTTTCTTTTCTGTTTTTAATTGGCAGCTATGCCCTTCAGCTGTATTGAAGTGCAAAGCAAATAAAACCGGTCCACATATTTTGATGGCACTTTTTCTTCTCCTCTCCCCTCTATTTCATTTGGCTCGCTTTAATCATGTTTCTCTGCTGGCTGTCACAAGTAAATAATGAGTGGAATCAAGATGTCTTTGATTTGCAAAGGCATTGGCTGGGTCACAGCTCAATTGGCACAGACAAGAAAAAGTTTGCCCATTTGCTATGGGGCTCATTAGAAGCCTTACAGCATGGAGCCAGGGTCACTTGATGATATGGAGTGTGTTTATTAAAAAAAAAAAAAAAAAAAAAAAAAAACATCATCCCTGGTGCTGGAGATCACAAAGAAATATGCTCCACCATGATTGAAGGAAGTAGAAAGGAGGAAAGGGGGGTGTCACTTTCTCCAGATGAAAAATTTTAGGCTTTGAGTTCAAAGAAAGAAATGAGGTGTAAATACTATCACATAAAGCATAAAGGAGAGGCGGACATGGAGGACTCAGATCCAACGAAGTCTGGAATCAGAATCAGAATCAGAATCAGTTACATCACAATCAGAAATGAGACGTGACATCATGCCAGACCAGGATGCATAATAATTTTTTTTATGGATATGGAGACTACTTGGGGCATCAGAGTGGTGCAGAAGGTCCTGGGTTCAAATCCATCAGAGGTGAATCAGTGAGTCCAAATGAACCATAAGCATGACCCTGTGTACACATGACCCTGTGTAACCCTGAACTGCTTTTGTAAAAAAACAACCTCTACTTCTGCATACACACACCCACACATACTGTACAGGCTGTACGTGCATGTTGGGTATGTGTGTGTGTGTGTGTGTGTGTGTGTGTGTGTGTGTGTGTGTGTGTGTGTGTGTGTGTGTGTGTGTCTGTTTGTCTGTGTGTGTGTGTGTGTGTGTGTGTGTGTGTGTGTGTGTGTGTGTGTGTGTGTGTGTGTGTGTGTGTGTGTGTGTGTGTGTCTGTTTGTCTGTGTGTGTGTGTGTGCGTGTGCGTGTGCGTGTGTGTGTTTGCGTGTGCATTTTAGTCTGTGTTTTTGTCTGTTTCTTGTGTAGATGCTCATATCTAATATGGCTTATCAGAATAATCTTAATCAATGAATAGATTTGCGACAAGCTTTACCCACATTTTGTACAACTGCAGTAGAAGCAACAACACATTATACAAAATGTTTTTCTATTTTTTCCTACCTGAAATAGTGTGTGTCTGCACCCTCAAAAAAATTCTCATGCTCACAAATGTTTTCTGAGAGCAGAGTTATTTTACATCGCAGCGGCACTACCCGAGTCTGACTTCTACAAACGCTTTTCTTATAAAAAATCATATTAAGTCTCCTTGTTTTAACTTCTCAATCTCACTTAGCTGTTTTCCAAGGGCATCGGCTCATATCCTTCTTCCCTGCCTTCCTTCTTCTTCCTCAATCTGTAACAAGACCTCATAGATGCAGGGATACCAGTAATAATTATTCATAAAAACAATCCCCTGCAAATTAATGGAGATTATGCACACTGCTGTATGCTGGTAATGAAGTTGAATGTATTTTTAATGCAAGGTAACATCAGCATACAGGTTAAAACCTTCTAGTCTTTATTCATATTCAGCATTATTCCACCCAAGGTTAAATATGGGTATGGAAAGAACAGAGTGGTAATAATGATGTCACTTCAAGGGATATGTTAATGCACATTCCTCATTTCTGTCAGAATCACACTTATATATAGTACAGCCCCCTGAAATGTCCCTACCAGCCAAATACTCTGCCTGTGGTCGATAAATTATTTTTTATTATTTACCAGGGCTTTGGCAGAGGCAATTTGCAATCCAGTAGGAAATTGTCTGGTGCTTGGAACTAAATATAAAAGCTTTCGTAGGACCTATGAACAGCCTTAAATCTGGTTGTATAAGGATATGTTGTTGTGTGTTGTGTATGCTGCTGTATGCATGATATCATAACAAATTTGTGTGGCTTTACAATCTGTGGTTAACCATGCATCTGTTCTTTTAATTGGAGGCAGCAATGACACCTGCTGTCGGCCTCCGCAGATTTTCTTGTGTCTGTTCATTTGTCTATGGGGTGCAAACGGCAGGCATGGTGAAAGAAAAAAAGAAAGAAAGAAAGAAAGAAAGAAAAGCTGGAAAAGACTTGGCTCCATAGACAAACAGAGAGAAATATACTGAGTCAGACAGAGTCAGGATGCTCAGGACAGAGGGTTCAGCTTGTGACATGTTAATTGCTCCCCTTCAGCCAGGTGCCGGAGAGAGTTGTCATCCTGTTGGGTCTAAAACTGTCTACTAGTCATACCTCCACTCTTTTTCATTCACACCTGATGGGTAGCACTGACACAAATAAATACACACACACGCACACAAACTAGTGTAGCGCTGCCTCCAGTAGCATGTTTACCACCTCAAAGGGCACCACGTCGCATCACATTGTCTGTCCGGCTCACTCAAACTGATTGCAACAAACTCGCTAACTGAAATGCACTCCAAGTGTCACCTTCCCATGCCACTGTCCATTTATAGCTTTTTTAGAACAGCAGGTGAAGCTCCTACGCATCTTCTCCAGTATCTGTGTAGGTTGAATTTTATGGGCTATAACTCTTGTCCTTCAAACAGTCCCTCCTCCCATGGTGGTGCTTTATGATTGTCCAAGAAACAGCAGGGTGTAGATTGTAGTACTGAATGTTGCTGACTTTTTAAAGCCTTGAGTCTTGCTTGCTTATTTAGAATGATTGCATTCATGGAGCACTAGCCTCTGGGTGGTGTAAGTAAAGCACTACAACAATCATCATTCAAGGCAACAGGAGGAAAGTCTCACTGTGAGGACTACCTCGCTAAAGGTCAGAGTCTGTGCAGGTCAGCCAATCTAATCTCCCATGACCTGACCTTCATTAACACAGCATCACCTCCACGAGTGTCTACAAATCAGTGCACAATTTCCTTGTACGTATTTATACTCACATTATTGTGCACACCTTATTTCGTTCATATGTTTGGGTTTTTGTGTGAAAGCCTTACAGATTGTTTGGCTTTCAACTGGCATCCTGCCCAGCTATGGGACAAAAGGCTCTGACAACTTAGGCAGTGTCAGCCAAAGGTAATGACCAAGGGTAACCACACGCATGCCGTAGTCACAGAGGCAGTTCAATGACCAGTTCAAAAGAAAGCAGAAGAGCTCAGTTTTTTTTTTAAATGAGAGAAAAAAAGTCGTCTGCTGCAAATGCCTCTTCTCAAGATGACTTTAATTGGTTTAGAGCCCGTGTCATCACCGCTTAGAGTGTTTTAAAATGTGCCATCACAGCCCAATACACATGTGAACTAAGTGGATAGGTGGTGAAGACCTACCTTGGATTATGAACAGGTTTAAATAAGATCATTTGATGTAATGGGGCATAGCTGGTCTCTGGAGAGAACTGTACAGTAGATGATACAGTTTTATTGCTGTTTTTCATGGCATTCCGTCTCTAACGGTCTGCCTTCCCAATGAGCTCTTGATAAGGCAAAGACAGTCAAGGATGCTTCCCACACTCCAAAACCCATGGTAGTCATTCAGAGTTCATTTCTCTCCCTTTCCTGTCTCCTCTCCTTTGTGTGTGGTGCATCTTTTGTCCTGCTAAACTGTGAGGAAGAGGCACCGGCAGAAACCTGGCTTTTTCCTCTAATGTTAATGAGATACAAAGTGTGAAAGGAACTAATCGGTCACACACTTCATCATCGCTTGTTGAGCCAGTGGGAGCCCCGTTAGTGAAAGCTGGAGGTTTAAAAAAAACAGTCCTAATAATGTCTGACCTTCACCCTTAAATAGCTTAACTTTCGCTGTAAACATGGGTGGTTCGCGCACCCCGTTGTAAAAGCCTTGTCAGAATCATTTGTCAAATTGACACCCAACTGTGTTAAAAGTGTGGATGGAACAAAGTGGTGAAAACTGCCCTTTTTTTTCCCTGAAAAGAAAGAAAGGTTCAACAGCAAATGTATTTCTAGCGTAGAAAATATAAATTAACAAGAGGAAAAAAAAACTTATCAGTTTATAAAATAGGTTGAGACAATGTTGGGTGGGTGGGGGTTTCTAGGATAGTGGGGGGAGGGGGGGTTTCAAAGCTCTTTCCTTATCAGGAGCTCAATTATGGCCCCGGGCAAAGCTATCGGCAGAAGAAAGTTCAAGAGGTGCAGAAAAAAGGAGTGGAGTACTCTTAAAAAAAAAAAAACGCTTTCTTGAGGTTTCATCGTCTGCTAACCAGGATGCTGAGTTAGATGTGGCAAAGTGCCCCCGGGGGAGGCCAGGAGCGCTGAGAGGCAGTAACCTGAGACAAGAGCTACCTGAGCCCCAGCATCAAAACCCTCTTGTAATCCCCTAAAAACTACAGTTTCTATGTTCGCACTGATTTATCAACAACGACCAGCAAGAGTAATTCTCCCCAATCTGGTCGGGTTCATCAGGCAGGTCTCGCCTATCGAGCTAGAAACCTCTCCAGCTTTAGAGTCTAGGTTCAGTGATGCATCTTAGCTGAACTTCTCCAACAGATGTGATTTTGAGATGAGAGCATCTTTGATGTCGCTGAAAATGATTGATAGATAGATTTTGTTTTATGCATTAAAAAACACTCCTTTTTATTTCTAGCGAGGAAGATTTAGCATCTGTTGAAAACAGACTATTTTATAAATACACGCCAGGCAAAAAGATGTGCTTCAGCTTTGAAACTTGCCGTCTCCTTCAGTCAGATGTATTAATTCCAATTTCAATGAAGTGGTCCGACAAACAGCTCTTTTAACCGTTGGTTTGTTTAGAACATTGCTTGAATCCAAAGAGGGAATTCAAAAAGTAAAAAAGGAGCATTTACAATTAGCCACCAGGCATTTGCCAACAGTTTTTCTTTTTTTTGGAAAACCATTGTCTATCATTACCCTCCCATTTATATTACTGCCTTAAATCCCCTAAATCCTATGACTACTGCATACCGCACAGCTGTGCAGTTTTATGGCATTTGCTAATGTACTGTAAATGACATAAAATATGACAAGCTTAGTTTTCTGCCAGCTCTTGCTTTTATATCATTTTATACATCATTTTATTCGAAAGCAGGTGTGATTTTATGTCCTCTCCATGGTTGTAAAGTGCTACTTTGAAATGCAAATGAAGCTTTGATTGAGAGGAAAGCAAGTCCAAGGGGAGGTGTTTTGTGGTCCCATTCGGGGCTTGGTGATGTATCGTTGAAGAGCCAAACAGACTTACAGAGGACGATCTAGGACGAGCTGTTGAGCCCCTAACTCAAATGTGACGTGCAGACTTTGCCGACAATCATCCACTCTGATGTTCTCACTGTAAACCACATTTCTCATAAAGGCTAAAATTCCCATTTCAAACATGATATAGCTCACCACCCTTTTACTGTTGGTTAAAAGATGTTGCTCGCAGCTTTCTGGAAATAACGTTTTGTCCAATTGAGGGCAGATTTCAAAGAAAGGTTTGGAGAATCCAATATCCAGAGGATAGAGTGTCTGCTTATTGCCTTATATGCACTTAAAGGTAGAGTATACACTTGAAAGGTAATGGCTTTCTGCAGTCAAGTATTATGGTGACTCCGAAATGGAGCTCTTTACTACTGTCTTGACAGAGTCTTCTTAGTGAATGTGTGGCATAATGCAGTTCCAACTCAGGCGTCTTATCTCACGTCAGTGGTATCCAGCACACCTTGATAAAGTCCCATTTTCTTGTCTTGCAACAGCATTTCTTAGTCTTCCTCCATCTGACAGCCTCTGTAGGAACCTGCCTCTCATCTCTCTCAACACACACACACACACACACACACACACACACACACACACACACACACACACACACACACACACACACACACACACACATAAACACACTTTCCCAAAAGCTTTTTCCCCATTAATGCAGCGGATAGCACTTGCACTTGTGAGACACATTTGGTTAAATTCAGTGTATAGCACTCATCCTCGCTGCCTGTGTTTATGAGTAGACCTGCTGACAGACTACAACCCGCTAACCAGACAGAAGAGTAACTTTGAAGATGGGCGTGGAGACTATTATAGAAGTGTTATTGTTAGAGGGTGACAAAAGTGTTCTGAGATGGGTTACTGCAGTTAGTGAATATTATAGGTCGATTGAAGAGAAGACAAGGCATGACTTTTTAATTAATCTGAGGGGGATTTTCTGCACTCGATTCAATGTAGATTCTCCAGTCGCTACATATGAATGGTGAGAGTCAATACTCATGTTCCAGTCTGGTAAAAATCCCTGAGTCCATGCCTTATCAGGGCTGCATTTACATCAGGGTTGGGTGTGTCTGAATCTGAGCTTTTCTCTTTTTGGAAATGACACAAAAAACAACTAGCCTTCTTCAAAGTCCGCTGTGTCTATAAGCTGCATCATGAGGTACCCTGGCATTCGTGACAGCGCGTGTGACAAAGTGTGAATGTGCGTGGTAGCCTGTCTATGTCTCAACACCACCAATGGAATAGTGTTATTTTTTTTCACCTGAGAGGAGACTTGGCATTTTCCTTATTTTAACTGCATGTTAAAGAGATCAAATAACCCAGGACTACACACACACACTTACACGCACATGCACGCATACACACACAACACACAATAAACAATAGTAGCCTAGAAAGAAAAAATAAGTGAATTCCATTCAGTGCAACAAAATTGTAATTGCAGTGTATTTGACAGAAGAGAAGGCAGTGATCATTGCCGCAACATTTATGAGCATTTATGAGGAAGGCGCAATGTCTGTGTTTCCTGTAATGGCCATGGCTGAGCCACTGTTGTTGTGATTTAACCTGGCACTTTGGCAACAGTGAGCCGCTCCTCCAAATCAAGGCTAAGTAGCAGATTCATCAGTGCCCTGTCGAGATAAAACACTCGCCCAGTGGTGACACAGAGATGAGGCCCTGATTGGGACAAATACATCTTCCTCCGGTGTCAGCTCTCATTCACCGGTCGGAGCGCCGGCTGAAAGAAAGACAAATGTTTTGATTAGGGGTCTCTTTCAATGTCACACCAGCCAGTGAAGAAGAATGTGATGAGGCTGTCTCTAAGGGAAGCAAATAGTTGAAGCCGATGAGAGAAAAATGGATGTCTTCTCTGTCTGGAGGGTGCCGAATGGGGATTTTATGAGTCAGAGAAAGCTCACTGAGAGCAACTCTTTTAATGAGACCTCATTCTTTTTTTTTCTTCTTTTTTTTCTCATTTTACTTTCTCGTTGTTGATTGTTGAAATTCTGGATGTAGAAATACTTTTTTTCAGAAAAGATACTATGACATTTTTTAAAAAATGTGATGATATCCTGTTTAGTACATTAATTATCTACTGTTTGTCATACTGATATTAAATCTTTTTTTTGCTATTGGAGCCCCATGAGCAGAACTTCATTCATATCATAGCAGATAGTTAAAGATTATTTTACTGGGATGGGCATTTCCGTATGATTCAACCATGCCATTACCCACCTGTCTACAAATCTACCTACTCGACCTACGAATATACAAATCTACCGACGAACAAATGCGTCAACACTTGCCAACTGTATTTCTTGAGGGATCTCACACAAGAATATTTATTTATTCCAGTTCCGAAACTAAAGATGTAATTGCGAGAGAACCTTAGACTTGTGCTACATGCATTTTCAGTGTTTTGTTGTCCCCAAAGGGAAATTAAGAGCACACTGTACTTTTTGAACGAACACATGCATATATGTTAGTATGTACAGGCCCCTGTAACACACACAAACACACACAAGGGGGCCTGTAGGTATGCAGTGGGAGATAGAGAGGGCCCCCGCCCAGGCGGCTGGGCGGGGGCGGGAATGGATCCACCGATCTTGGAACATCGGACGACCCGCTCTACTGCCCTCCCGCTTTACCGCTGAGCCAATGCCACCCCCAACGTGTTTCTCGTTTATAATAAAGAATCTACTGTGTTCTATTCATTTTGGCAAAATAATGGAAACATAAAATATTGCAGAGACTGTGACTTGTTTAGCCTCTTACCCCCCTGTTCACCTTTCTGTGGGTTGTCTCTCTGGTAAAAACCATGCAAAAATTCTACCCTTGCCTGGAATTGGCCTAGATATTAAAGACTACTTGAGTAATACTGCCACTGATCTTTTGAAAGACTTAGCAAGTGTTAAAACCTTTGTGAATTGTACGCCTTGCCTGAACCCCCAGCCGCACACAGTTGAATCCCTTTTGGCTTTGTTTTCCAAGGGCTTGAGCTACTTCTTGATTTAATCTCACTCAAACAGACACAAAAAGTGCTTCAACTCTTGAAAGTCAAGGTACACTTTTATCTTGTCAGCCACACAAAATATGAGTTATGGCTGGATAAAAGGCAGTGTAATGTTGCTTTCTGTGCCTGCGACATGTGTAATAGAAAAATGGGACTCTCTTCAAGTATATGCTATGCCCTGCCGGACAGAAACCTTCTCCACACCACATCCATCAAATCAACTTCCTGAATTTGTTTCAAAAGCTTATCTTTCTGTAATGAACATGATCAATCCCAATGCACACTCAAGGTCCTTTCCCAGTACAAATATGTTGCCTTTGCAAATCGTTGAATTTCTTGGCATCCACGGACTCAGAACTGACGACACAGGATTCTGTGATGTGGTGACGTTTGACAAAGCAAGAATGTAATGATGGATTAGAGGAGCAGAAGGGACACAAGGGCCATCTGAACCCACAAACGTCTTCTCAAATCCATCTCCTGCTCTCATTAGCAACGCTTTTATATCTGTGCATACTTGAAAGCCAAAACAAAGAAGTCGACCAGTTTGTGAAGAAAATCATTAAATTTTTTTTCTCACTTTTTTTAATCAATGGTAGAACAGGGGAGGACGCTTATGTGGTTTTCAATCAGATTTTCATCTTACTAGAATATTTGGACCATTCTCTTTGAACTGTAGTTACCTTGGTAACCGTTCCCCAGGATATGAGTCTTAACAACAAAAATTGCAATCACAAAGTTTCATGTTTCCAGAACAAACTTTGCAAATCCAGAAGTGAATATTTTAGAAGACCTTGAAGTATTTTTGAATGTTTTAATAAAGTTTAAAGGCCTTTTATTATCAACTATCTGAGATGTTATAGCAGATTGTTTGGTTATAGATCTATATCCTATAGCTAGAATTAAATCCATGTCTCATGATACCTTAATGACCTCTGAACCCAACCCTATACCATATGAAATGGAACTTAGAGAGATTTATAAACCGATTGCCGACCTTAATACTCTGGTTTCAGATGTCCATGAAAACCCTCTTCTTCTGGCCATGTGTAATGATAGAGTGCCTGCAAGGCCTTCCCGCTGTGACCATTTGTGATTTTTAGAAGTCATCATCAGAGGCAATCCGTCTTGATTATGCCTTGGCAACTGTCATGCTCCACTAATGCACAGTGTGAGAGAGGGCATAAATACAATGTCTTCCGGCAGCACTGATGTTTATCTTCCTTGCTTCATGAATTTGTATTTCCATAGACAAATCTTACTCATAATGGCAGCTATCACAGCATAGATAGGCCTGGCTTATTTTCAGTCCGTGTGCAGTGTTTGTTTTACAAGTGGACAAGCAGGAAAAAGGATTTGAACATTGTGATGGGGAAGACAGATTGATAGTAATACATGCCTGCTGTAATGGGCCTGATAGAGCTTTATGAAATATTCATTCTCGGTAACTTTTTTTTCTATAATGTTGCTGCATGCATTTGAAAGACTACATTTTTGGAATTAATGAAGTTGGTTTCATCAAAGGAGACACTAAATGACATGGATGTCACAAATTCTGTCCAAAATGTTGTAAATATGGATTGCAAAATGAAATTGGAGAATCAAAATCTATTTATTATATTTGGAATCAAAAGTGAATACCATGGCAAACAGCCTTGTCATCCCTCCCTTTTTTTCCTGTAAGGTTAAATATTTCATGCAGTTTTCACTTTTCAAAACTCAACAGTAAAAAAAAATTCTCTAGATTGGTTTTGAGTTTAAGAAGAGGTCTTTTAGTTAAACCCTCCTTTGTGTGGCCAGACCTCCTTTATTTGAACTCGAACGATGAGTAATCCTGTTGGCCTGCAGAATAAGAGCCTCCATGTCCTCATACTTCATGCAAATATTTGTGTTTATTGACTAGATTTCCATCTGTGTCTCTTTGTTAGTTTATCAACAAAATTTGTATTTCCATGAAACTTGAGTGAGCATTGGATCAGAATAGACCGGGTTACATGTCGATGCAGATCCATGCAGAGGGACAGATCAAGAAACCTTTTTTTGTGACTTTCAAAGATACTGGGAGATTCAACATCTAGTTTCACGTGTTGATGAAAAAAAATCAGCCATATTTATAAAATAAAAATCTGAAATTGAGCAGATTTAAATGTGTTCACAGGAGGAAGTCTTTCTCCCGGCTACTGCAAAGAACTGACTTTGATTTTGGATAAGATTTGATCGAACCAATGGGGAAACTCGTCAGGTGTACATGTACGTGCTCCATTGAGTGCTATTCTAGTAAATCCATCACAGCTAATCAGATTTACTGACCGACACAGTAACAGTAATTACTGGAGATGCTGTGGATGAACTACAGGACACAACAATTAAAGATAGCCCTTTTGCAATCATTAAGCAATAATTCCCAGAGCAACAAAAAGACTAGAAAGATAGTCTCATCATTCTTTCCCTGCTCCTGAGGGGTGAGTCTCCTCCTTGTTGTTTAATTAGTCAACCATTAGAGGCTCCTGCCAGGTGAGTAGGTTATATTTTTCATTTTATTTAAATCCCAACGGTCATTGAGGTCGGATCAATCAGAATATCTTGATTCACTCTCAAAATACACCTTTATTAAATGCCAGAAGAACCTGTCACCTATGGCAACAGTGGTAGACCAGACAAAGATAAAAATAAGCCTGGATTCTGTCTCTGCTCCTTCTATTTAGACGTCACTGAAAAGTACCAGACTCTAACATACCCAATCACCTATATTCTGCAGTTATCCCGAGTTTCTACATTTTTGATATAAAATGTCCAGGCCAGAGGTATAATAGTTTTTGATTATGATCCTGGGCTAAGCTTTAGTGCCGTGTGGCAACATGCCGCACAGACAGCATGCTGATTATTTCTCTGAAGTGGGTTGAATGTGTGTCCATAATGGTAATTTCCAACCATGATTGGCAAAGAGCGATGAAATTGGGGGCAGTTAGCAGTGAGGAGAAAATTGTGCTGGAGTGTGTGGAAATGCAGAGGCCTTCCAATAGCAAACAAATTATCTGGAGCAAAATGACAGCGTCAGGCGATGCAAAGTGCCGGTCCACATTGTAGAAATGGAGATGTGAGCCTATTTGAAGCGACTTAGCAGTGCTCATTGAAAATCTCGGGCTTGACCTTTCTAAATTCAGGACTTTAAATTATTTGATTCACGTGAAAAAATGGATTAATAATCAATCTGCAGTCATTAGCATGGGGGGTTTTCCATGTCATTCCCTTATCTGAATGTATACAACTGATATACGTTGGGCGAGGATTCCTTGCTCTCCTTTATACTGTATATCCCCTTAATTCTAAGAGAGGCTGTCATGACCTTGGACATTGCTGAAATGCCCTTGTTCTCCGTGTTACTATTAGACGAGTGTTTTTGTTAGCTGTTACACTTCTGTATTCCTCCTAACATGCTGACATCCATTAAAGTTAAAGTATGCCATTGCATTATAAAATCTGCAATGTGCCTTTAGGGAAAGGTGGCTTTTAGATAACCGCTAGATAAGCTCTTATGAAATGACTCCAAATAAATGAACGGTTCCGAAATGCTGATGTGAAACATTTCTCCATAACTGTCACTTACCTCAGAAAACACACAAAAACAAAGTACTTCGCTCGTTTTCTTCTGCTTTAAATGTTGACACATTTATAAAACCTAGCTCTGAAGTCAAGGCCCGTTTTTCCCACAGTAAACCATCACGCTTTATACCGCTTTTAATTTTATTATTTATGTTTTACCCTGCTCTCTTGTAAACCCCATTAGGACGCTTCATAAAGTGTTATTAACATGGATCTTCAGCTGTGTGGGCACTTGAGCACAATAACCCTCTTCCCCTCATATTATCGTCAGCAGCGAAGTCTAAAGTGAGGCTCTTGGTTTTTTAATTGGCCATTTTAGTTTTGAATATATTTTTTCATGATTAAGTGAGTCGACAAGGATTTTCCTTCTCTGGCAGAGATGAAAAGGTAGTGACGTGACTTTTTGGCTACGCCGTGATGCCCGGTGAAAGATAAATCTGGCAGATGATGTGACAGAGATATCTGGGGTACGTAGTGGAAGGATGAATGGCGTAATAACCTTGATGTAAAATCCAGCCTTCTCAAACAAATCACACAACTTCTTTACTGCTGTGTGCCCATGAAGACACACTTTTTTTTTTTTTTCACGAGACTCAGTCAGGCTTTAAATTGAATGGAGGAGGTAATTTTTAACTGTTCAAGTGACAAGTAGAAGCTGGTATCAGTAAAGAATGCTATTCTGTCATTCACAGGTTATGTTTTCATGGATGTGAAAGGATTTTTTTTAAGGAGATGTGCTGAGAGGATTCTTGCTAAGTAATTTGAGAGGTTGGACCTTGTATTAATGCGAAGATTTTAAAAATTTCCCTGTAACAATTTTGTTATTTTGTAGCTCCTGTGATTGTTTTCCTTCATTTTAAGAATCTCTGAAATGCTTATTCTAATACAGCCAGATTCTGTACTTCAAGATAAAAGATTCAAGCTACTTTTAATTGGTCATTTATTTGATCATCCTTAAACTAAAACTATGTCTCCACCCTTCAAGAACTAGAGATCTGTGTGCCCAATCTAATCATCAGGCATATTTTCTGAACTCCCTGCAGAAGCCCGGATGAAATTATTTAACCGTTCTGTGGGCAGAGTAGTTTCACTGGAGTGATAATAATGTGCCAAATCAGAGTCAAATCAGTCATCCAGGCCAATTTCGTGTTCAAACTCAAACCACAAGTGAACTTGGGTGCATCTGTGTGACAGACATGGGATTCAGTGTAAAGTTAATTAATATTTTTAAAGGTGGGGGTTGTCAAGTCAACTATTTGTTTGTTTACAGCCTTTCCACAGCAGAGAAATAGAGTGAACTCTCGCTGTAAATTTGTGTGCTAAAATCTGTCTGTGCAGACACCATAAAATAAGAGGGTTTTGACAATGCTTCAGAACTCTTCGCACCTAATTGAACGTTGTAATCAGGCTGATGCCGTGCTGCTTGGGTAGGCTGTCTCTGAAATAAAATCTCCATTCCTTTTTTTTTTTTTTTTTTTTTTTTTTCGGGTCTATTTTTACTTTTTTTTTTCTTGGTTTCCAAGACATGACGCACGGGGGACCCACAGGAGGACAGAATCGGTGATGTAGGCACGTTGTAGGAAGTAAGCAGGAAGTGTGCTGCCAAGAGAGAGGCTCCTCCAATGTTGAATCAAGCACGGCGCGGGCTGAACCGTTTGATAATATCAGTCATGACAGCGCAGATAAAAGATTCCCTGGCGTTTACAACGTTTTTTCCAGAACATGCCAACAGATCTGTTGAAGAGCTGTCTATATGTTGGCACGCTGCTGGCTGTGTAGCAGAGCACAGCTTAGATAAGCTCATCACGTGGAAATGCAGCCAGGACCGAACAAAGCTGTCTAGGTTTGAAGGGCAATACATATGGTGGAATAAAGTCTCATCCAGCAAACGTCGCCCACACAATACTTGCACAGTTACGTACAGCCTGGTTAGCACGGAAGAAGTTGTTCGGTCTCCAGATGATGAAATGCCCATTATATGCTTTGAGGAACAGCGTATGATGTGTATATTTTTTTTCTTCTTCTGACGTTGGTTTAGTAATAGATCTATATTAAAATGAGGCAATGCATTCTGTCTGCGTGAGCGTGCACAGGGAAGAGAGTGCATGAATCAATAAGAAAGCTCCTGCTTGCATCTTTAACAAGCTATCCATCACGCCGAATTCAGTTTAAGGCTGAGAAATTGACTTGTGAGCGTTTTAATGACATGTTCCGACTGAATTAGAATCCGTTCTTTCAGGACAACAATCTTTCATCGGATTTACTTTGAAATTGCTCAACAAAAGGCAATCAATGTCCACCTTGGCAATAATATAAGTCATTTCCTCTGAAGGTAAGACCAGACATCCAAAGAGCCGTGACTGCAAAGTGATACAAAGACGTTGTAAGATGAAAGCTTTCATGCTTTTTTGCAATTTTCATTTCAGTTCAATGAGAGAACATGCTCATCATTGTGTGCTGCACTCATAAAAGGCAAATGAGGCATATTTACCTTATAAAAAAAAAAAGAAAGATCTGATCTAAGATATTAATGTTTGTAAAAAAGAACAAAATGCTTTCAGTAAAATAAAAAAAATGCCACTTTCATCCCTTTGCTGTGGTTTATACTTAAGCATGAGATGCATGAATGCCTGTCAGTGGTTATGTGTCTGTCTCTGTGAGCCTAACCTCTGGCGATCAGCAGCCTGCCAGTGCGTCTGACGAAACATCAGTACTACTCTGAACCCTCGACTCTGATCCAGAAACGCTAAACCCCCTCCCTAACGCCACCAAACACCTCCCCATCAACACACACTCTGCCTCTAATGGAGTTTACTGCACACCACTTTCCGCCTGAACACACGATGCAGCTAATAGCGGTTGCACAGTTGGAATACATGGGTGTGAGCTCACATTAATGTATGCGAGGAGAGCTGTGTTGGCAGACGATCGTGTGATCTGCCGTGGCGTGCGCGAGCCCGGCCCATCTGCACGGTGACATCCTTCATAAATGAACCGAGCTGAGCTGTGATGGCTGTCTCTTAGCCTGCGCTTCAGGATCGGCGCTGAACTGACACCTCTGGTGTATGTACGGAATCTTGTCTCTATATCACGAATTGTAAAATGTGTCATGCTTGAATGAGCTCTTCCAACGTGACTGACGACAGGTTTGAGGGAAATTAGTCGAAATGGGCGTTTTCCTTCATAGGACCATTGAAACAGTTTTGATCTTGAATTTCCGATGATCCTCTCTTCGTTTACATTAAAATGGTATGATAATTTAAACGGGACAGACATAACCTTACCCCTCTTCATTTATTCCATAGGAGTGGAGGCCATGTTTTCCCAGCAACCACAGGACCTGGTGGTGGTGGCGGGTCAACCTGTGACGCTACCGTGCACCATTCCTGGTTACCACGGCGTTGTCCTGTGGATCAAAGACGGGCTGGCGCTCGGAGTCGGCAGAGATCTCTCTGGTAAGCTTATCGCTCTTATTTCCCCCTATGAATTAGAACACTCTCTACAAAAGTTTTTTTTTTCATTTCTGGTCACTTATAGCCCCTTGGTGTAAACATCCAACACATAACTACATGTCCAGCAGAATCAAAAATATTATTCTGACTATTTCTGAACACAAAAACCTGAAAGAAATCTAAAATCCTTTTGAGCGCTGATCTTTCTCTGGTGCTCCAGGGAGCTAAATGACTTTTTGAAAAGTATCCTTGTCTCCAATTACACTACACCTCATGTTTAATCGCTTCAATGTTTAATTTGGAGTAAACATTACTATTCCACCGTCATTTAGTAGCCTGTTGTTCCACCAATCAAAGCTTTATGTATAATCCTGACTCCAGTGTATTCCAAGGAAAAATATTACTCCTCTGAATAAACATTAACAAGCTTTTTGAAGCACTGAGGTCTAATACATAAAAGTATAGTGTACCCACATCTCTTGCAGATAAAATCATAGTGTTCTTCTGAAGGAGATATCCATTTGAATCTGTACACAAGCACTCAATGCACAACAGGATGCTTCACTATGCTGTATATCTGGGCAGAGACGTTTTTTTTGTTTTTTTTCCAGAGCTTCCTAATTTACCTCGTGCACCAAGTGTGTGAGGTTGTTGAAAAATTAAAAGCATTGCAATTCAAAGTGCGTTCACAAAATAGTCAGATGCAGTCATCTTTAAACAAGAAAGGCTGTGACAATGGGGGATGATTAAAAATGTATTTCACTTGAGATCCGGGGTCTTCTACCCTCTGACCTTTTGCAAACACTTTTCCGGGCCGTTGCTGTCACCAATGCGAGCTGTAATTAAACCTCAGCAGCTGACAGAGCCCGGTAAAGCCACACTATTCCCTCTTCAAGTCCTTATCAGGCTCCAGGGAGGCTGAAGGGTTGCAACAATAGGTCCTGCCATCCTCAAGTCTCCTTTCAAGGAAGAGGAGGCAGACAGGGGAGAGTACTTATGATTCTGAGAGATAGGATGAGAGACCGAATAGGAAGGAGAAGAGAGAGCAATTTTATTTCAGGTCACAATGTAGCGGAGATGAAGAATTTGTTTTGCCCTCCTCTACTTTTATTGATTGAACAAGACAAGACAATCGGGATAAAAATCTCGTTTTAAAAATGAGCGAATCGCACAATAACGGCGCAAAAAGAGAGCAAGTTAGGTCACAAAAACTCGAGAACTACAGCAGGCTAGCCATTAACCGTGAATCTGTGAATAGCTTATCATGGACAAGAGGCAATTTAAAATCTTTTCCCAATCCAACAACCGTTCTCCTCTGTTTTATTTGGCTGTAACGTCAAACTCAACATCTAGAGTTGATCGTCCTCTCTGAAACAGTTTAAATCATGCACACAATAAAGAATAGCCACCTGCTTGGAGTAGATAGGTAGAATCAACAGTATGACACAGATAGGGGGCGGGGGGGGCGGCTGAGTGTCTTCTACTGAGAGAGATGACACTTTTAAAACATAAAGCACTCCACAGCTGTCCTTTTTATCACCACTGCCTGCATTAACAAGCAATGCTTGTCGCTGTAAAAGAGTGATAGTACATCCACCGCAAGATGTACACAATGAAAGAAAGTGACAGCTGTATACATAAAAAGTGCAACCAATCAAATGTTGCATGGAAGTATTTCAATGATATAGGTCTGCTCAGCTATTCATGGAAAAGAAGCTGCGTATGCAACGTTTGCGCTCCGCCTGGGACCCGGTTTCCGTTCACGGGAGCAGTGATTAAAACTAGAGAACTCTTTCACCATTCAGTGCGAGAAATTGCGGCACAAAAGCCAATGATTCCTATCTGTCCCCCAAAATTTTCTTATTCATTCCCTTTTGTGCCGTTGCTTTTTTCCCCATTCTAATTAAAGAAAAGCAAAGTAGCCCCCACAACTGTTCAGAACATACCAATCAATGTCATGAATATGCATGGCAGGGGAATGTATCTGCTCCGCATGATGATGGTGAGGGCAGACAAAGCGGATATAATTGAATTCTCCTGGTGAGCACACAGTGGAGAGTGTTTGTATACATTACACATGGAGGATATCGGAGAATGAGCTCGCTCTCTCTCTCTTTCTGTGCGTGTCACCTCTCACGAGAGCAAATTGAACACCAGTCACCTGTTCCAAGCTCAAAGCAGAAATGTTTCCATCCCCTGATGGACACACACTGAAACATGCATCTAGACGGTCGCTGTAAATCACCAGGCCACGCCTCGAGCGTCTACACGCCTTCACACACACACACACACACACACACACACGAACATACAGACGTGTACACGTATAGCATTGATCCAGCCTCAAGACAAATCCATTTCCCCCCTGATGGATTCATTACTCCTTAATGGGCCTATTTTACATTGTTTGCTTTAGGTAACACATTGTATCTTTGAAATTCACTGAGATCTAAGATAAATGACTTTTTATGTACAGATCACAGCGGAGGTGATTAGTCTCCATATCAGCCTTTATAACTTTGGTCATATTGAGAAAATAAATGTATGATCAAGGTGCTCGTAAGGTGACAAATACTCATTACAATATGCTTCTGGTTTTCTGCAAATTAGATTAGAAAACTCTTATCACATGCCGTCCACCCCGAATGCAAATTTTTTTTTTTCTCTTCTGTTTGGAAGCAGCAAACGCAGAGAGATGAAACTGGAACGCGGCCATATCCTCGCATAGCAAAATTATTCTTAGTTTGCCAGAGGCACAGATGAGGTAATTGGCCACATCATCTGTTTCCCTAGCAGAAAGTTACATTTACATTCTACAATTAAGACAGGCAAAACAAAAGTGATTTTTGAAGTAAATGCACTTTTCTGGGGTAAGTAAAATATGCAGTGGAGTCAAACCAAGGTCACATCATTCAGAATAGTGCAATGATCATTACCCTTGTGATCCACGATGGAATTATTGCTTAGGAGCTCATCAATGGACATAAAATTGAAGTAAAATGGTTCCCCGGGTTACCTCGCGCACATAATAGTGCGTCCTCTATTTTAGGCTTCGCGCTGAGTATGAAGAAGCAGAAAGGTCCTTTTCAGTCAATGGTTATTGATGTTATTAATGGATGCTTTTAGTTGCGATCGTGTCTCTATTAACCCTCTTGCATTTACTATCAGTTTTACTGAAGTCCCGCTATCCCTTATTGTAGGACACCTTGTAGTAAGTAATATAAAACCCAAAAAAAGGTGACATTTTATCACCTGTGTGCCTTGCTTCCCCGCAAAACATCCAAAGATCCTGATTCCATCTTTGCTTTTTTGGCAACCGGATTCAAAAGCCATAGTCAATAACTGGACTTTGAGACTTCTTATGGAAAGGCCAAATCCAAGGTCTCCTAAGCTGTTATAAAGTTACCCAGTCTTTCCATTTGTGGTGAAAAAAACATCTAACCAGACTTTAAAATCTTTACAGTGAAAGGCTAACATGTTTGATGGTCTGTTACATCCCAAAAAAAATGACCCAAGGTTCAGAAAGGTACATTGACTTTTTTGGAAAAGGTAGTAATGATGTAACACAAGGGCATGGGAGGGGTGGGGTTCTCAAAGTTTTAGTGAGTTTGGTTTTTTTTCCAAAGAAAAAGATGGCTAATGGTATTCAACAGTTACTGTACTTGAGGACCGTCTGGGCGAAAAGTAATTTTTAATGTTTTCCTTTTTCTTTTCTTTTTTTTGTCTTTGGACTGCATACTTTCAACACACATTCGCTTTTGATTTCGCAAAGTCTACCCCCAATAATTACAAAGCGGCAGTAAGAGTGAAAGTAAATGGATCTTAAGAGATGAGCAATTCCAAGAGTTTGAGAAATAACCCAGAAAGCTTCCCAGTCAAACACATTCTTCTTCTTGTTTATTCGCCCCCGTGGAGGCATGCACTCCCCAACACTCTCAATACATATTTTCATAATAGGTAAAGGGATATCTTTAACGCTGTCTCACTTGACTTGTGTAAAATGCTCTTTGTCTCTTGGATATTGCTCTGCTTTCTTGCATTATTAAACTATAAATCATTTAACAGAGCGATGCTGAAGAGCTCAGACTCTGGCTGCTGCTGTTGACGGTTGCAGTAAAACATTGTTCTGCAGAAACCTCCAGAGCAGCTCATTAACATGACGCCATAAAAAAAAAACTGTAAAACAAATTATGTGTTAGCTTTCTTTGACCATGCATGAGTAAATATGCAAATTAAAATTAAAAGAACATACTGCTTTAATCCTCACCTGCTATAGCTGAATAAGGCTTACAGTACAGAATAGTTAACATTCTCGAACTCATGGGTAATTTAACACTAGGACATTGCATTTACAATTGAAATGTGTTTTGTCTAATCAATGCTGGCAATGTGATAATCAGCCTATTGTATCTAGCGAGTAGCCATGACCTAAGAGTATTCAAAAATTTCAAATGACAAATTCACCTTGTTGCTTTTGACTAAAAAGCCGTTTTGGTTTTCAGGTTAACTAAAATGAACAAACATCTTTATTCTTCCAGGCTATCCTCGTTACACCGTAATTGGTGACCACGGCTCAGGAGAGCATCATTTGCGAATCCAGCGTGTTGAGTTGATGGACGACGCCGTATTTGAGTGCCAGGCCGTCCAGGCCGCCATGAGGTCCCGTCCCGCTCGCCTCACGGTGCTGGGTGAGTCCGAATCGAATACATGCATGTGGAAAAGACGGCACCGTGCTGAAGCACAATGCACACAATGTGTGTGTCTGATCCATCATATGAGATACTCATACCGAATGCACACACTTTATATTCAACACCAGGCAGCAGTACAATCAGAGGTCAGCTCAGCGTTGCCTGTTGGTGTCAAAATTACATAGGAAATATAGGTACACACACAAAAAGTACACACACAAAAGTATCCACAGTAGATCCTGACATATTTTATATTAAAACCATTGGAAACATAATAAATCAATGTAAATGTTTCCCATATGACAGACGGTGTCTATATGTCTTTTACAGACCCTTACGTCCCAGCTGTAATTTCCTTCCCCCTGCTCTCAGCCTCGTCCTACATTATTACTGAAGCCTTGAGAGGTTACTAGTTCTTAATGAAACTTTACTGGTTTATCACTCAGCTTTGCCGTTTCTGCCTCGCCGAATCACTCCGAAGCAATCGCCGCCTCAAGTCTCCGTTCTTGGGGCCCCTTCAAATGTCCCCCCAGCTCCCCTTAACCACAACCTCCCTCGATTGAGGAGATGCTGAAAAGATAGCAAAAGTCAATGACAGGGCAGAAGAGAACAAGAGAGGAGGAAAAAGAAGTTGAGAGCGAACAAGAGAGGGTGTCTGCCACGCAGCATCCGCGCCACGAGCGACTGATCCGCCTTATTGATCCGGCCTAATGAAAAGTGAAAATAACGATTTGTAGGGGAGAAGGCAGCAGGAGAAAAAGAGAAAAAGGGAAGACAAATTGTGTCGGACCATTTCTCTGGCTGCCGAGTCTTTCGAAAATGGATATGTGCAAATAATTATGCTTGCTTCTGTAGAGAGCTCAAAATGTCT
The DNA here is from genome assembly GCF_040054535.1 of Antennarius striatus. Classification (NCBI taxonomy): domain Eukaryota; kingdom Metazoa; phylum Chordata; class Actinopteri; order Lophiiformes; family Antennariidae; genus Antennarius; species Antennarius striatus. The sequence goes on along the minus strand of NC_090781.1, from coordinate 21,037,432 downwards.
TATGCAACTACAGTTTCCTGCCTTTTATTCGTGTCCCTCTTTATCTACTTGTCCAAAGCTTTAACTTCTAACCACTTCGATAAATGGTGCCGGCCCCAGTGTGCAGGAAAAGATGAGTCCAGGACAATGTGAATCCTTTATATAGCAGGTTACTGAGGATACATTCAGCTGTTAACCCTGATGCAATTTAAGATCTCAGCTTCTGAGTAACAGATTTAGCTTATATAGCCTATATTTCTTTACCCTACTTCACAAACTTTTCAGACTTTGAAATGGCAGTTTCATAAAAATCAGCCTTATGTATGGGAGTCAACAGATGCCGTGCAGCAGATGCAAATACTTTTTGATGCTTTGTTCTAATCTCCTTGACACCGCACTATCCCGTTTCAGCAAAGCCCAGACTGAATACTCAGAGCAATTAAAAACGAAGACAGAAATTATTTGAAAATGCTCGACTCTGGCCCCCGTGAGTGCCACGCGATTGCAGGAAGTAAGAAAAAGAAAGAGGAAACCTTTGGTTGATTAAGGTTGAGAGAGTTTATCTACCCCCAGAATTTGTTTAATCCCCTGCCGAGCTATAGCAGAACTCCAGCCTGACACACACACACACACACACACGCTCAAAAGGTATTGGAGGAAATGTATGCATGGCCTGTGTCACCACAAACTCCAAGCTGTCAATTACTTGCCAGTGGTGACAGAGTGTGTCTGTTGACTTGGAAGACAGCTAAGGCCACACACACACATACACACATTTATGGATACGCACACGCACATTTATGGATACGCGCACACACACACACACACACACACACACACACACACACACACACACACACACACACACACACACACACACACACACACACACACACACACACACACACACACACACACACCTGCATCGGCTCACACAACCACCGTCCTCTGAACTGACAGCAGAATAAATCTAAAATGCTCCCCTCCTCTGTTCATAACTCAGTATCAACCCAAACTCTTCCGTTTGCCATATCAGAGGAGCTTCTCCACTCTTGACTTTTATGGGCTCAGATGTGACATAACATAAATATTTGCCAACGTATGGAGAAAGACCTTCATCAATGCCAAAGAACGATGTCTGCGAGATGTTTTTTTTTTTTTCTGCTCTTCTCAACACTTTACCAAGTTCTGACTCTAAAATTCGCCCTTTGCCGACCTCAAAAAAACTCGTAACAAGTAGCGAAGCTTTTACTTGTATTCGCTTCAGTCACTTTTTTCAGCCACAGGAATTAAAGAGCGAAACACCACGCATGTAAATTTGTGTATTCACAATTATAAAGTTCCTCCATCAAAAAGCTCCCAGAGCAAATGGATGCTGAACTTAACCCACCCGGTGGTTTTCATGGCTTGCAGGCTTACTCTCAGATGCCAAAGGAGAATCAAGGTCTTGTGAATTAATCATGATGGAGGAGAACGGAGGGTTTCAGGTCCAAAAAAGACCCCTGAGGCTAATTATATCCCTTGCAGCAAGCTGGCACCACTCCAGACCTTTGCTCTAATCTTTCTACCTTTGGTTGGGGACTACTAGAACAATGGAACAGGAGATCGTCCCTGTTTGATTAAGGCCTCTAGAAGACTACTTAAGGGCTATACTTATGTGGCTAATTGACGTGTCATTATGTTGTAATGAAATGTGACACACTTATTGAATCATTGTTGCCATTCTAACAGATGAATCTAAACGCTTCTGTTTTTTGTCTCCATCCTCCCTCAGTTTGTCTTTTTTTTATTATACTAACTGAATCATTTCTAGTTAATTCAAAGTCATGGGTTTCTTTCATTTCTGAATGTGCCTAATTTAAAATATCGTGTTAAAAGGACACAAGACGAATGCATAAGCGCTTCGTAATCTCTACGTATTTGAACAATTTAAATGTGTATTTGCCTCATCAGAGATAAATTCCATCAAACAGTCCCCTCACAGTTGTCATCAGTCTGTCAAGTCCTTTAAAGTTTTTTCACTTCTTTCCTGTTATTAAAAGATCAAGTGCAAAAGGCGTGATAAAGACGGTCAGCATGGTGTATTTACTCTCAGATACATCTTCATCTGTGTTCTGGCACTGTCCAGTAAAGGGTTGTATTTCAGCATACGTTATTAAGATAAGACAAAGAAGTTAGCCTCACTCGACCCGAGTAAAGAGGGGCTTACTGACACTTAATTAAATGAAAATATTTACTTCACTGAAAACACAAAGCTGTCAGGATGTAGTCTGTAGCGCTGCTAATAAATAAACACACCATGATCATGTACAAACTGTATAAAACTTTGTGAAAAGGGTCACCTCTTACTTTTTACGGGCCCGTTGTGATCCTCACAGGGGTGATTGTTTGAATCACAACAGGTTTTAATTTCTATCTTTCTCCGGTTAAGTGATGACATCATTTTCTTTATCTCACAAGGACTACACAAAATCCGCACAATAAAAATAATCACAATAAACCTGCTGGATTGATTGTCCTGAAAACACAGGAGGCCAGTTTAGTCATGTTGCATAGAACAAAGTGTCAATCTGATAAAGAGTTTTTAACCAGGATATGTTAACCACCCCCACCCCCACCCCCGTATTCAACCAATTTCGCTAAAAGTTCCTCAACTTTTTTATGGTGAGATAAGGCTTTTTCGTCAATCATGCTTTAACTTCTTGACAGATTACGATGAAACTGGGTGGAAAAATGGGCGTTGTACCAAATATGAAACCATTGAATTCCGGAGTAGACAGAGGAGATGGATCCACAATTTTTTTATTTTTTTTTATTTTTTCAGTGTCATTGAAATTGCAGGAACCCTGAGGGCAGCCATTTAGATGGTGCAGAATTCTTGAGTCTCGAGCCCCGGCAGAGGTTCACGCTCTAGCGAGTTCCTTTCTAGTTTTAATAGTGACTGAAGACTTCTCATATTCTTATTTCTTTCTCAGACATCTTTTTGTCTTTCTCCACCCTTGCATGCCGTCTCCTTTTATCAAACCATTCATGTAGATTATCATCAATTTGTAAAGAGGAGTTTGTACAAAATAAAAGCATGAATATGTCATGTTAACAGTCGATTATCGGTACTTCTAATATTAAAAAGCACGATAGATTGTGATGCTTTGATATGCTGTTGTGTCAGTTCTACATTAAACCCATACAAGTTGTTCCAGGGGTGAGATTTTTCAAACTGACAGGCATCCGTAAACACATTAAGGCATCCGTAAACACATTATGATGCTGGGCTTCTGACAAATATAATTGATAACCCCCCCTTCCGTTGAATGAGCCATGGTGTGTAACATATTTGTTTCCCCTTTCCTGCATTGTTAATGTTTGAGGACCAGTGCTTTAGCAACCATATTCATGTGTACAAAAGCCCAAGGGTATTTTTTTTTCTTTTAATATTGTTTCTGTCTAACAAAGCTTGAATCAGCCTATTTACAGATATGTCTGAATTCATTCGTTCTCAAGGATCAAATTGCCATCCTTCCAGTAATGAAGGTGAACTCTGAGTGCAGGATGAGAAGAAAAATGATTATAAGTTTTGAAAATGAGATACAGATGTTGTTCCTCACAGCATGAATATGTGCTTTGTCAAAGACATTGTCCTGTTCCGTGAGCCGCATCATCGCTAATGATGCCGTTAACAAGGGACAGCAGCAGCTCGCCAATGATTAGCCTGTAATAAGAAACATTTTGTCCAACCCTGACCCGACTGCATAGCGACAAGTGCAATTTGGGGGACTATTAGTGCCTCTTTGAAAACAGCTTACACAAAGAGGTAATTTTCCTGCTGCCTCATCTTTTCACCTGCGCTATTATGATCATTTGGACATGCGGTAGTTCACATTTTTACGTATTATTACTTCTTTATTACTAAAGACACCTTTTTTGTGTTTTGATTTCAATTTTGTGGCACTCAACATTGTAAACAAACAAAAATCTACAGCAGTCAAAAAAGAAAGTTGTCAAGCAAACAAACACTTTCATTCTCCTGAGTTAGTCACCAACATATTCTATACAAATAGCGAATGAAAGTTTAACCAAACATCTCAGATGAAGTGCAAGGAAGGACCGAGGTTCCGAAAAATGGCTCTCACTCTGGGAAAAGCACTGCAAACTTTGCTTCACGCTGCTTTATCTCCTGTTTTTTGTTTGAAACGCGAAGATGGGACGATTACTACATCTATGATATCAGAAAGGCTTGAGCAGGTGTGTGATTATGGTAGACAGACTGCATGTAGGAAGTTGTGGTTTTTTTGTATGGTTTTTTTTTTTTACATTTCAGCAGGAGGAGTAGAAATGACACATATGCATCTGCTCATTTTGCTCTGCAAAACAAGAGCACCAACTGTGTGCAGGTGCTAAGCTGATTTAAATTCACTCTACATAGTCGATAGATCTGCTTCAGCTAACTGTGATTGTTAACAGTAATTGCTGTGCAAGAAAATGCACAACCGCTGGTGCTAATAACTGGCGGAAACTCGAATAAAGTTTTGTTTTTTTTTGACAGTAATTAATATTATTTTCAGCACACAAACACATTGATATTTAGCCAGTTGCCAAGCAGCAATGCCAGTCTCCTCCCCGTCTGCAGAGAGCAGCTTTAGGGGTTGCATATGGCTGTGCTGTGAAGGAGTAGACTCTGCACATCTCTGACAGCTCTGGCATCTCCCCACGCCTCGTATCATCTTCATATTTCCTCCTCTCCTTTTTTTACTTGGCAACGCTCACTCGATAGATCTTGACACTGCCAATATCAACAGATTACTGCGTTTTTCAAGGCTGAACTTTTAGATGTTGGCAAAAATGTGTTTGTGTATTCCTCAGCCTTTGAATCTTCTCTTGATTATCCCCATATTTCCTGAATTTTTCGCACCGCTTCCTTCTTCCATCACACATTTACCGCCCTAGTTTATTTTACTTTACCATTTTGTACAGCCTGTCATGCTGTTTGTGATTGCCATCTGTCATCCTACTTGTGAGAGGAAAATGCCAATGTGTATTCCTATCACTTTTTTTTTTTTAATTCATTCACTCATACTCTCATCTTGTGTTTGTGTGCTTATGTGCGCACACATGGCTGAGGATCTTCTGGCTCTCAAACAGATGTACAATGACAGCATCTGAAGAGGGCCGGTGATTTAGGCCAAAAAGCCGAGGACGTCTCTTGGATCCACCTGCCTTGAGTGTTCTTCTAGCGTCTTTATTGTCTTTTCTTTTTTTTTCCTGTGCTATCTATCACAAATTCTGCAAGCTGTCACAATAGGGTGACATGTGGCCCGTGGAAGCATTCCTCTGAAATAGACAGGCGAGTCAGAAAGCTCATTATTGTTCACGACATGTCTGCTGCAGCACAATGCTACAGCATAACACCCTGCCAGCCTCCCCTCCCGCTGCACCATCCAGCCATCCACCCTCGTTCTGAGGAGCTTTTTCATTCATCGGCCTCCAAATAGCTTTTTTCCTCTTTTTGGTCAAGCTCCTGGAAAGTTGGGATTTTCTTATGATTTCATTGACTGCTTTGGAGGAGTCCCCCCTGGACTGGACTGACCTGGGAAATCCAACAGATTTACCATCAGCAACACCAGCTGCTACCAAACTGAAGACTTCTCAGCTCACTCCAACAAATTACATTGTCTTCCTTTCACATAAATTCCAGTTTTACGTTTTGTTTTTAGGGAGTTTTATGTTTTGTGATTGGAAAGTTCATACATAGCTAGGCACAAAAGACAGCTTTACGACCCCCAGGTTTTATTTAGGCTCCTCTTGGAGGTGAAGGACTTACTGCATCCCACCACTGAGTTAATTACACATCAATATGCTCGGGTTTCATTTATGGATATCTTTGATTATGCAGTAAAAGTAAATGATCTCACCCCAGCACAGGCTGTCTGACATCATTGTTCTTTTGGATTGAGCTGTTAAGGTGGGGCATCAGGTTTGTCTAGCATTGAAAGACTTGGAGATTTTTATTCTTCTATCAGACTGGAGGCCACATGACCTAAAAGGAACACCACGGGACGGTCCTTACTATTTTTTGTGCTACAGCTGTATTTGGTGGTGGTTAGACTGTAGCTGCCATTCGCTCAGGTAACCAGGGATCTCATGATGTGGTTGCTAACTGGCTTGTGCTTGGATTCTGACCTCAGGTCACCAGAGGACATCAAGGATTACTTTAACTCCCAGTTATCACTGCTGGAGACCAGACTGGTGCCAGACACAACCTAAGAGGAAAGGAGGACAGTTAAAAATACGACACAATCAGGAGGTGATTTAGAAGGAAACAAAAAAGAGCAAAAGATATTGGGTAATTTAGTCACCTACTAAATTAAGGATTTGTTCAATACAAAATTAAAATGACTCTGGGTTGACAAGACAATTTAGAGATTTTTTAATTATTAATGATAAGATAAATTATCTTATTACAGTTAGATGCTTTGATTCAGGAGATGTGTTGTTGTTTTGTTGGTGAAGAACAAAAATAAGTAGGAATTCTTACTTTTTCTGAGAAAAAAGTGCTGTCAGTATGTCTCTCATTTTAAAATGTGGAATTATTATTTCCAGAGCTGCAAAAAACATATTTCAAGACTAAACAAGCCATGGTTGCTAGCTGGATAGCGTAGCAATGCTGCAGGATGGAAATATGAAATTCAGTGTAGTTATTTAACAGTTTGGAAGTACAATCTGGCCAATACTTAAATGTATAATCAGAGACAAGATGAAACCCATTCATGACCGATGTGCTTATGTCTGCCAGCGATGTCCGTGAGACAAGAAGACAAACTTGTGAAAGTGTTAAAGGGATAGATTATTAACCCCAAAGAGAAGTAGTGAGTGGAGCAGTGGAGTTTGCAGTGAGTCAGGCCTGTAATTAAAGAGGAACGATCAATCTGTACCACTGACCACACTCCTCATGCCAAGTCCATCGAATGGCTGCAGTAAAGAGCTAATTTAGAACCATTAGGAACTGCCAAGTTTGCAAACAGCCCAGTAATGATGATGGCTGATTCAGGATCAAGACTTAGCCTCTGTATAACTGTCAGACCCGGTAGTCATAAAGTAGGATGAGTGGAAGATCTCAGTTACAGACAATGAGCAAAATATCATTTAATGTAATGTTCCCAATCTTTTAATTTCTATTGGGTTACTGGTCAAATATCGCTGTTTTGTGTGTGTGTGTGTGTGTGTGTGTGTGTGTGTGTGTGTTGTTTTTTTTTAGCAGACACAAAGGCCTGTACCTGCCAAGAACAGAAGAAGAGAACAGAAGGTTCCTCTAATACAGAACTATTGTGTAATCAAATCTTGCTGCCTTTATGCCGCAGGTGGTGGTTTAGAAAAACGACGACAAAGGAGAACAAGCTGCGAGTCTCGCACGTGCGCTAGCTGCACAAAAACAATTTCAGCCGAGGCTGTCACAAATACAGCCTCCACTTTCATACCCTCTGCATAAAATGAGACCTCAAGCACAATGGGGAACAGAAAGATACAAAGGTATGGATGCAGGATAGAGGCATCCAGCCATGTCCTTCTTCCCCTTGCCTGTTCACTATTCACCCTCAGCGCCTTGCTGGCAGGCAGCCCTCTGGGGGGAACATGACCTGAAAGCATAGCGGTGCTCAACTTGGTCTGCCGGTGACCCCCTCATGTAAGCTCCACTGTGCACAAAATCATAAACTCCATTGCATACCCTATGACACCCCTTGATGGGAAAACATACAGCCGGATATTGGAAGACAACAGGGACTATCAAAGGTCAAGGGGAGGCACATGGTGACAAACAGTATGCAAGGACATGCAAGTGGTGTCACCCTCTGACCCCGCACCACTTATCCACAGATACTGATGCACATCAGTATGGAAAAGAGAAGTATTTCTTCTGAGAATGAGAACATAAATGCTCTCTCTGACAGCTTCGAGCACTTGTAGGCAATAACGGGAAAATCGTTCGACTTAGATGTGCAGCGATTATTCAAGTCTGAGTCCTATCAGTCACACCCTGTCAGATTTCTCTTTATGATCTGCCCCCGTCGCTCTACGCTTGCTCTCCATCTCGTTTGCACACTCTCCAAAAGCTCCTTTCACAGCCTAAGAATACACCGATGTGATCCGATTGACCTTGTTTCCAATCGCAGATAATGAATGAGAAGGTGATAGAGTTCTCACAAAGAGTCCTCCTTAGCTGCTTCAATCAGCACGGTCCATTCTCTGATCTGTCGGTGCTGACCCACGATTCCTCCACCTCTCTCAGCCCTCTACATATTAATGAAGACCAGATGAAAGGGAGCTGGTCTGGATTGATGGCGTGTTTCAAACTCAAATACACAATAGGAACTAGTGAGTGGGATTGCTTTTCTAATAGTACAGTTACTGATATTTGGTCACACTCATTGGTCTGGTATAGTCAGAGTCCAGATTTTCCTGGTCTGATTCAGTTCTTACTCATTCTAAACGTGGTACAAACGGGTAGGTTGTCAGACAATTTGGACAAATATTTTCTGTTTATCATACAATGACCTTTCGTAATGAAAAAACATTTGTCGTAAGAGCTGATACACCGCCTCCATGGACTAATTGACACCCACTCGACAAATACTTAGATGAGCTTTTGGCGTGACAAAACGATGGAGTGTCATCAGGATGACAAGTCTTGATGCGCCTCTTCACTTACTCATCTTGTTTCAACATCAACCATAACACATTCTAATACTCCATCCAGAAGCTACTTGGACAGAAACTTATGTCCACACCTTGTCTTCGAGATGCATTTCTGATAAATTATCAGATGAGTGACATACCAACGCATTTGCTGTGACTGATTTACAATTAACTCCAACCGGGTCGATGCTTTTAATGTGAGGCAGCACCAGTGGGAAAGGTTCAGTTTGCATTAGAAGTAACTTGATATAGGTCTGATGCAATGGTAGCAGAGCCAACAGTAAGTAGTTAAGCTGCGGTGAACTTTAAAAACTGAATTATGTCCAGCATCGTGTCATGTGAACCCTTTAGTAAGGAGAAGCTAATTTCCCCCCTTTGCAGGGACAGTGGATTCTAACACTAAAAACACATCGCATAGGGTGGGTAGTGCTGTAAAAAAAAAAGAAAAAAGCATGACTAATATTGTATGCAGAGGCCTTCGAGATAATGACTTCATCTTAGTCTGAGACAAACTACATGTTTTGTTTGATAATGTTAAAAACACATTTGCAGAGAAAAGTGAGTTAAATAAAGCAATAATGACATACATAATTTTATTGAATTATGAACAACATAAAATACCGGATGCAATCTTTTCTGACACCACACTCTAATTTATGTGTCTCTCAAAAGGGCCCTTTTACACTTATTGTCATTAAATGTACAAAGCTGTATCCCAAATTACATTTCCTCTCGTTTCATCTCTGCTCTGTTTGACAGCATAAATCTAGCGCATAACAACCTTCCCTCCAATCATGATGCTTTTGCAGTGGAATAAGGCAGCTGCCTGCCAGCCTTTGATTTTATCTTGCCCCAGATCTTGCATTGTAATGAGCACTCAGGTCAATCAATAATTTACTACAGTTTCAGTTATAGAAAAAAAAAAAAGAAAAACAAGCAGATCAGGGTTTAAAACAAGAAGAGGACGCGGATCGGGACCGTCCACAGACTTATACAGCACTGGTTTGACGCTTCCTTCTATCTGTTGTGTTTGTTGAAGCTCAGACAGAAAAATATGTTGAGAAAATATGTGTCTGAGGGGATGGCTATACATAAAATGGAATACATATACTGTGTATAGTCAGGCAATCAGATCTGCTTTGACTGATGGCGGAGATGATTGTTGTTGGGAGTCGTGCAACAACCTGTGTAAAGCTTTTCATGTCTCAAACCGCACCATCATGTTGAAATACAGGATGCATCTACTCGATTTAAAGTTTGAACGTATAACCGATGTTATGTGTTTTCGAAAGGAAACTAAATATATTTTACAAATAAAACAGCAGTGTGTCCCTTGTTGCCATTTTAAGGCAGTCATATTCTTGCAGGTGCCTGTAGTTGTGGAACAATACATCACATTAATAACTTCATAAAAACAGAAATGGGGAAAGTCATCAAACGTCATTATGTTGTTATTTTGCAATAAACAACTATAACACATATTGCATATTGAATTATGGTTCCCATACTACTTTACTGATAGTTCAGATTTAAATTGAATTTGTTTTCAAACGGTTGAGAGATGGCTGACGCCGTCTTTTTTCTGTCTGTATCAATAGTTCCCCCGGAGAACCCAGTCATCAGCGGAGGGCCGGTTGTGAGCCTGCGGGCGGGTGACCACCTCAATCTGACCTGCCATGCTGACAACGCCAAGCCAGCAGCATCAATCATCTGGATCCGCAATGGAGAGGTCCTTAATGGGGCCATGTACTCCAAGGTAAGCCTAGAGGTGTGTGTCGTTCTAGATATGCAAACCATCTGGGGATAGGGTGGGTGGGACAATGGGTGTACCTAGTTTTTACCTCTACAACAGAGGTTATTTTTCACCCTGTGTTCACCTGTTGTTTTGGTTTGTTTGTTGTTCGAATTGTGGAAAAACCAAAGTCTATGAAACAAGAGGGGTATTATTCCAGGCAGGAGCCTATTGATTTGGTTTCCTATCTGGCCAAAGGGATCCAAAACCGAGAAACATCAGCTATACTATATGTTGGACTGGACTTTGGTGGAGTTATACCCCCTACTGAATAGCATTTAGTAATGAAAGTCCAGGGGAGGGAAAAGCCTGTGACTTTTCTATTTGTGCATGTCTTGCCATGCTGAAAATAACTACCGCAGAAGTGCTAAACATCCATGAGACATCTCAGGGTGAGTCATCGGTGGGCGTTTTTCTAAGTATCCAGACGGCTTTTTGAAATTAAATGTCTTGAAAATCCATTTTGTGTTTTGATTTTAAAAAAAACATGGTTGACCTTTTTTTTTTTTTGCCAGTGGTGCATATCAACCCAGACAAGCAGGCAGTGGGATCATGGAGCTGTCAGTGGCTTGTTTCATGCTGGTGTTTGGATTTACTTTGGCTTTTTTCTGTATTCATCTGCCCAACTTTCACATCCTGTACTGAAATCCACCTCAACCTTTTTACAAGTATGGACAAATAAGTTCCCACTTAGACAGTGGGCTGTTTTCACACCTGTCTGGTGTTCAGCTCACCTGACTCCAGAGACTCTTGACTGAGCTTCATTCTTAAGGCTAATCAAGCAGTGGACATTGTCATGTTCCATTTCCATCTAAAGAGGAGACATAAAGACACTAGACACTTCAGAGCACTAATGCCCCACCAACCCCAGCGAGCATCCTCTCAGTCCGTGCACTGCCTCATTCCATTATCGGCTTTTTTTTTTTTTTTTCTGAGAGCAGATAAATGCCATTGATTGGACTTGGGTACGGCACCGGGCCGATTTGAATAAAGTGATTGCTGGAGGTGCCGCTTGCTAATGGTGGGCGGAGAGCACGCTTCCTGCTTTCACTTCCTCTCTGAGTGAAGGCAGATATGAGGACATTCTGTGCAGATAACTGATGGATGCTCACACGCCTGCACTGAGCTGGAGTATGTCCCTCTTCCCTCTTATCTCTATTGCCTAACATTAAAAAGCAATGGGTTTGATTAAAAGAAGATGAGTATTTTTGGGGTCTGAAGAGCAGTAGGGGGACATTCTGTAAGCGTAATCATCTGCTCTGATGGTCTTCTCATACCACGAGGATGAAGGCAGCTAATGTGAGCAGATGTGGTGGAGGTTTCGAGGAAATGGCTTTCTTGATGGTGTCACATCTAATGATAGTTGTGACCCAAAGATAATTTTCCACTAAGGCCTCCAAAACCTCGTTTCAATGACCTCTTGGAAAACTATCCATTGAACCAATGGTTAAAGAGAAAGTTTCCGATTAAAGCTGTCACTTTACAAATGTCTGTTGGTTTTACTGTGAAACATTTACTTGATTATCGTTCATTACGGAAAACGTTCAACAAACAAAATTGGAACATATTATGGACACCAAAAATAATTAAGTGCCAGAAGCTTATGACAGTGAGGTGACTGGTTCAAATATCAAGTGGAGCTGCGAAAATGTGGGCAGTGGAATTTAATGAATAATGTTCTCTCTTCCCTCCAACACTCATCTCCCATCTGCTCCAGTGAAGCCGCTTAGTGGTAAACAGCAAAGAACTGTTGGTAATTTGCTGCCACCAGGTCCGAGCTGTGGTTTTGCGCAGTGCAAACTAACTCTGTGACAATTTTGTTCCAGAATGGTGCAACAAATCATTCCAAATACGTGATGCATTCTCCTCTTCAGCACCCTATAGATTTTTCTGAATGTTTGAGTGGCCAGCAGGGAGAGGGGGGGGGGTCTTGTGAGTTTTCTCAATTTGGCAGTCAAAAAGTAAAAACAAGTAATATAATATTTTTTTTAAATGTTCTTGACAGCTGAATAGTGTTTTGTCTTTGCAGAAAAATAGTGTTGCTATTTAACATCAGGTAATAATTCCAAAGATGAAAGTGCTTCTGTTGATTGATGTCATGTTCAACAGAAAAAAATAATTATCTCTACTAAGTTTTCTTCATTTTTCTTTTGCAAGTGTTCAAAGCTGCTGCCTTCTCTGCTCTTCGGTTTTATTTTCTTTCGCCCAATCCATCATGTACGTTTTGTATAATTAAACCACTTTATTGAATTGTCACCCTCACATTCAATGATGAATTGCATAGTAAAATGTTTGCAAAGAAAGTAACTAGTTAAAATTTGAGTGGCCGATAAATGTGGACTTTGTTTTTTTCATTAAGAGTAAGGTGTACTTTCCTAGCAGAGGCGGAGAATGTTCTGTAAAAATGGTCTATACATCTAAGACTGATGTAATGAAATAATTTTCCAGTCTTAGGTAAAGTAATTAAACCCACATTTCAGCATTAAAGCCAAAGATGTTCTGGGAAATTCTGATTTTTAAATCTAATAATGTTTTAGTGAACGGTGCATTTATGGGACAAATAAATGTGACCTCAATTACCATGTTAAAAATACTTCTATCAAATTTATTGGAGTTCCTTTTCGATGGCAAGGCTTTTTGAATCTTCTGATGTGTTGACTTGGAGCTCGCTTTGGCATTTGCAGAAATATAAACTGTGCATTTACAGGTTAAGAAATTGTTTAACCACAGTGCTGTGTTGGGAGAAAAAGAACACAATCCATTACAAAATATAAGCCACGCTGACAAAAAAGTATGAACCCACAAAGTAATCCAATACGCTGTGGTTGGTGGAGGAAGTTATAAACAATCATGCCCCAAACGAAGACAAAAAGCCAGCAAATATTAGACCTCAATTTAGCAACTTGCCAAAAAGAGCAGGCCCCCGATGCACAGTCCCTGCTACTGTTTGTTCAGGCATTAATCAACTTGATAAGCAATGTGCTGGCATTTTGCTGTGTATCATTGTCTCCTTTACCCGCGAGTGTTGGGAAATCAACTGATGGAGCTTCTAATGCATGTTGGGGGGGGGGGGGGGGGGGGAGCAGTCCTTTTCCATCTCTATCAGGTTACTTTCACCATTCCTCTCTTAACGTGGTTAAAAGTATTTTTCACAATGGCTCCAGGCACTGATATGAAAATATATCAATTTGTTACATGGCATGGTGTTGAATTCAAAGCAGATGGTAGCCCTCCCCTCCCTAAGATTAATAACTTCAGACAGGTCCGGAGCTACGGGGGAAACAATCCTGATTATGTCACAAAGGATATTACTCTGACATATGCTGGATCTGACAGCTGATGTGTTCTGCTCCAGAACTAACATACACACCGGTGAATTTCATCACACGCTCTCTCCGAAAATGGATAGAAACACGCATGACATCTGTGGTATCCTTATAGTTACATGCAACGTATTCTTCTCCTCAGTCTAATAATAGACTGTTAATGCAGTCTATTAGATGTACCTTGATGTTTAAATGATGACTGATTTTACTGGTTCAATGACACCAGTTTTATCTTTCGGAATGTGGTACGAATGAGTAAATGTAGAGCAGTTGCATAGATGAGTTTTTTATGAAAAAAAGATTTGCATTAAAGCAGATAATGGGTGAGATAATTATTGCTGGTTTGAGCAGTTACAATGAGCTTTACTTTGACTCATCCACTGATGAATAGGTACTGATTATGGTGGTTAAAATATAAATGCCGCCTAAGACACTTGATAAAGTTAATGATACAGTTAAACACCTTGCTAAGTTTCTGTCCATGCCTTAACTTCCTTTTTGTGTCTTTCTTGAGCTTATGCTTTACATTGAAGCCTATATTACACGTATCTGAAGATTTATTTCAGCTTTAAGAAGCCAAATAGGGCTGATCAATAGCAACACAAGTATCTATACAGATCTAGCTTATTCCAAAAGACAGCACCAAGGTCTGATGTGAGCTTTCTCTGGCTAATATTGGACATTCTTTAAGAAAATATTTGATATTCAGCACTTCAGCAGAATCTTACTTTCTTCAAAAGCACTAAGAATGAGCTTTCTTCGAAGACATTGCAGGGAAATGCATCTTGACTTTGTGGTTGACCACACTGAGCCCTGTTGCCCATGCAATTTGTTCTAGTCAATGACTTTGTTCTGCCCCGCTTTGGTTAACTTAGACTCCCAGAGCCCCCCCTTAGCGCTTTAGGGAGAGCGAAAAATACCGAGCGCTACCAACCGATTCCAGATGGCTTCCACAATGTAGGGCTCAGAGGATGAACGGTGAAAAGAAGATTGATTTCCTTTGTGGAGTATGACAAGCCGTGCACTAGAGCGCAGCTCTCCAGATGCACAAAAGAGGCCCAAAAACATACTTTCATTTTTTTCATATCAATCAAATTCACAGTAAAAACTACAGGGCTAAGGATTTTGATGTTTGCCCTCAGGTCCCTCTTGGGATGAGATGTGTGTATTCATAAATAGCTTTACTTAACAATCCTGGAATTCAGGCTATTAGACATCCAATCCAATAAAGCACCTTTCTAAAGTTTTGTAGCAGTTAAAATATTGATCATGAAACTCGAATTCTGAGGTTTGGGCATGGATCCATCACACTAAGCAGTTAGACCCAGTATAGATTCATAGGTCTAAAATATCTAATCCGCTGCCTCCACTGCTATTCTCACATTAATCAAACTTTGCTTCACTTCTCACAGACTTTGCTTCGGGATGGCAGGAGAGAAACCACAGTGAGCACACTCTACCTGTCGCCTTCCAACATCGAGACGGGCCAGCAGATCATCTGCAAGGCCTCCAACAAGGCAGTTCCCAATGGCAAGGAAACCAGTGTCACCATCGACATTCAACGTAAGTGCAGCGTTCTATCTTTTTTGGGGGATTCTCTACTTTTTTTTTTTTAAATTCCTTTCCATTTCTAGAAATAGTCAGAAGTATTGTTAGAAGTATTTCTCACATGTAGAGGCGTGAAAGCAACAGGCACATATAACTAACACTGTAAACATCCAGGGTTAATTTTGGATTGTGATGGATATTTTCCATTTTGTTTTTATTCCATGTACAGTAGGTAGGTGGATAGATTGATGATGCACCATTTTTCTGTTTTAGTTTTGTTTTTTTGTTTGTTTGGGGGTTTTTTTTTGGGGGGGGGGGGGTTCTATGATGAAATATGAAAAGAGCTGTCTCTTTTAAAATGAATGGGACTGTCTTTTTTTGGTCCAACTCCCTGCCAGCTGTGGCACAACACACACTGTCTCCTCCTCTTTTATTCCCCCGTTCGTGCCATCAATCTTTCTGATGAGTGCACGCATAAGTCAGAAATGCAAAGTAAGCCCAGCGTGTAAAACACATTCAGCCTCGATTGTCAAGGATTCTTTTTTTTTCCTTTTTTTCTTTTTTTTTTGATCGAGAACCATTCACTGTAAGAGAAGGGCTTTGAACAAAGGGATTTCACATCACTCACAGCCCCTTCAACACCATTAAGTATGACTAATAAAGCAGAAAATGCAATTTAGAGAGCCAGTATGAGTGACGGCTTCATTCTTTCATGTGCGCTATAAGAGGCGAAGATGGCAAGAGCGGGCACGGCACCATCAGGCCAGCTCAGGCCAGCTCAGAAGCATGAGTGAAAATGATTAACAGTTGTTAGTGTTCGCAACCTTTGCAGTTTGTTCTTGTCATTTCTTTTAACATGCAGTCAGAGAAGGAAGTCTGCCCACATGTAAACTGATTTGTCACCGTGTATAATGATGCATCTGTGATGAATGCCCGCCATTCCTCGCTTCTGAGTGTGTGACTTAACCCTGAAAAATGGGTGCAGGGGATATCTAATTAGCATTCCAAAATGTACCCCTCCGTACAATTACGGATCGTGACGAGATTTTTCACAGCGTGAGATCAAACTGAGCGACAAGAGAGACAAATTTTTTCAAGATTCAAATTGTCTTCCACAAAGCTCATCCTACACCCCTACCCCGCATCCCACCCCCACCCCAACACCCGCTCTGACTTGACAGGTAAAGTGCCCAGCATCTTTTTGGTAGAGCCTCCAGAGCAAGCGTTAAGATGCACATCCGAATTACGCCGCTCCTGAGATGAAAAAAGCTGTAATTGAACTTTGATTCATTCGCGTTGGGTATCAATTTGCTTAATTTCAGTGCTGCTTAATTCGATTACAAGATTCTTGGCTCAACAACAGCATCTGAAGCACAGCTTGTATTTAAAAAAAAAAAAAAAAAGCAAGTATACATTTTTATTTGGGCTTTGAGAAAAACACCAAAGCACAAGGGCATTCTGCATACATGTGCAGCAAATAAGATCACATATGCAAAATTCTGTAGGATTTTATGAATATCATCCTGTGCGCAAAACTCTGCAGAGCTGTTTCAGACTTTACTCATATTCATGTTTATTTGTGCTGCAAATGATTAAAAACATAAATATGTTTAAAGATTAATGTAAACGTATAACTTTTTAATGGTGGAAGTGGAAACCGTTTTTGCAGCACGTGTTTGTGAGCAGGTAACGACAGAGGAGCACCCGGTGTTTCCAGAACAATAAAAACAGGTGCAGGATGAATAAATGATGGGACCCTGGCAGAGGAAGATGAAACTTGACCTTCATTTCTCTGAGGTGCAGACACCAGATAGGTTCTGGCCTTTGTGATTGCTCCTCCACAGAGGGCGGCGTGGTAGGACAACCCGTAAAGATGTTGATTGGGACGCTGCTGTTTGCAGACGAGAGAGGGGGACAACACACAAAAGATGTTTTCTTAATGACGTACTGTAACCTCCAAGATGTGCAACCTACAAAGATGAGTTCTAAAAGAGTCTGAAGGCCACATTGAATTAAATCATTCTGTCTAGACAGTTCTCTTCCTGGGGCGGTTGCCGTAGCGTATCCCTGCAAAATTGTCCTCAAATGCCAAACCGCATTTTGATAAATGTGACTCCTTTACCTCTACATATAACCTGTTTGTCCTTGCACGCCAATAGGAAGAATATTACTGCAATTATTCTGCAGCTTCAGTGTCTGTTCTCATTATAATCATTCCAGTAACGATTCACATTTTCATTAAAACTTGACTTTGTTGTTTCGCAAAGAGAAAAAAAAAAAAAATTTCATTGTTGGTGTTCATTGCTAAACAGTAACTGTGTTGACATATGCTAGTAATTACTTTGTGATAATAATATAATATAGTAAAACATGAACCCATGAATTACTTCCAGACATAAGAAATATTCCAAACAGAAGAGTGTGTACCACTGCTTCTTCAGCCCCTTATAATACTTAATTCGTGAGCGTTCGTAGAACAAAAGCAACACTTGACCGTCTCTGCTGTAACACTTGCCCTCTATTCGACAGCAACAACCAGAAATGTCTCATCATTTATCAGTTCTTGTCTGTAATTGTTGGCATTGTTGAATGTTTCTAGGAGAAAATAGGTAGCCAGGAGCCAGGCCAGTCCTTATATATAACATCTTCAGCATAAATTTGTCTTTTTAAAGTTGAATATCATCAAGCTTTGCCAAATTTCTGTGTATCTCCTGAACTCCGGGTGCTGCTTCTGTTTGGTTCACAGTTGTTGCTGAAAATGTAGATGTTCTCATAGAATGATGGGCCTTCAGCTGTGAATGATAACAACACAAGTCTGTAATCTGATCACTAAGAAACACAACCTTTTGTCAAAGCAGCTGGAAACAACCAATGTACAGAAAGTACATCTTCGTTGCTTTCCACATCAGTACTTACCCAAGGTGCACAGCGAAATGCTGACAAAAAGAGTAGTGCATCAAAGTTATTATAAATACATCACTTGTACATCCATAAATAACACTACATCTGAAAAACCCTGACAAACCCCGAAACAGATTAAAGGTTAGAGGTTTTAAGTGATTTTTTTTTCTTCCTGGGACTCACCCAGAACTTGGCCCGCTCACATTAAAGAAGAAAAACTGCCACCCGCATTGAGAACGATCTACGTTTTCGGCCGTTTGCCAAATTAAGAGATTTAGATCGTTAAAGTTAACTCAATTTCCTGAAATGACTTAAAATTTGAAATCTTTTATGGGAGGTGATTAAAAAAATCTAAATAATTCTCATTGTTTGCTTTGTTTTGTCTTCAAATAGATTTTTTTATTCACACATCGGAGTAGTGACTAGTTCCCCAATGGCTGTTTCTTCATCAATGCAGCCCAGCTCCTGTACAGCACAGTTCACTCTAAATTTACATCAGCTTTGCAGTTTACAATGAATTGCAGTCCCACGACAAAAAATGGAGGGATTGATGGCGGTCTCTCAGGAACGGTTGCTATTAGTCTAAGTGGGACCCCGGTGGTGGTGGTGGTGGGAGGGGGGTGCTGGATTTAGATATGTACACTACAACCACTTAGTTCCTCCCAGGATCTAACTGGGTTACATTAACATTTGCTGGTGGCCCATGAGCGCTTTTATTCGCTGGGTTTTCTTCCCACATTTCAGGATATTAAACTTAATCTTCCTTGTTCAAATCATATTCTTTCTTTTTTTTCAGAGCTGTTGTTAAAGTTTGTGTTTCCAGTCATTTGATTCTCATCTTCAAGGACCATTTTATTTCCCTTTTTCTAATTAGAATTCAACAATCGTGGGGCAACAGCTATCCAGTTCAGAGTTAATTCCCTTCAAATATTGGTCTGTCTCATATTGATGAGCTTATTTGACTTTGGGTAAGGTGGTTTTGTATTTCCATAATGTCCACTGAGCATTTATACCTTTTGAAAAAATAATCTAGCTGTTCCTATTTCATGACTGTAAATCCCTAATATTCAGAATCCTAAGTCTCATTTATTTTTCCGCCTAGAGTTATAAAATCGGCCGTATGAGTGAGATAATATTAATGACAACAAAATTAATTATAGTCTTCTCAGTGGGTTTGCTCTTCTCAACATTTCATATTCCACTCACCTCTAAGCCCAGTTGCCCTTTTTTCTCTCTGCTGGCTTCTTGAAGCAATCCAAATGAGAGCAATCTAAACACAATCCAGCACATTGCTTTACAGCTTAAACCGTCCTGAAATCCAGTGGATTTCACAACATTATTTTCTTTTATCATTGCTTTAATACTCATGATTTACATCCACCTCAGCAATTTCCATTCCCACACAAGTTCATAGAGAGTTATCTGACCTAGGGTTAGACAAATTAGCATCTAAATACAGAATGTGCTGGTGATGTTGCCAAAATGAGATGGATTTAGAGCCGACAGAGGTGATTCAGACGCCTGCTAGACTGCTGACTTCAGTTGTCCATACCAGTCCATTAGCAGACTGTAATTATTTGGTAGCAGAGGGTGGCTACCCCCTGATGCTGTTTTCTCTGGCATCATGACTTAACTTGCATTATGCTCTTTGGACTTTAATCAGTAAACTCCCCCTGTCCCCCACCCCCCATCCCCGGCAAAAAACTACTGCGGTGGAATATGATACTGATGCCACAGTTTCATGTCCCACTGAATCCCACTCATCACACAGTTTAAAATATTCCTCAAATATTTTCTAGTCCAGCTGGATATCTGCAGAGAATTGCCCCACATAGAAACGCACACTTTGAAACACGTTGTTGGAAATGAATGCGCTGAGGGACGAGCGAAGCCAAGGTTCTCTGTGTGTTTGCATTGCAAACAAGCTGCGCCATGTGGGAGGAAAATGAATGCCATTTGTTGAGACTAATTAATAATGAACATGCAGATGTGCAATTGAGGAGGATTTGTTTTTGGTTGCAGCTACATGCTCTCCCTGCTTAATCAAGCAGATAATGGCAAATTCATCTGAAGGCAGATGACAGAAAACAGAATTTGAAATTGAGTTTGGAAGATTTGAGGTCAGTAAAACACCTTCTTTACACCACTACATATACAGTATATATAGCTGGATTATCTTACATGTTTGGTCGTGCGATTTCTAAAATTACAGAGCTTTAAATTTCATTGAAAGTAAGACTGATATTCGTATTCAGACCAATAGATGGATAAGCAGCTATATGGATAGCAGAACATCTGGCATCATTAAACAAACTAAAATCCTCCCTATCCTACATTTGAATATCTCATAATCCGCATACTGGACCTCAGGTTCTCCGTCAGTCTGTTCTCTTCCCAACCAACCAGCCATACGACACCTCAGCCATATTGTTGGGGCTTTAAGTCACGAGCAGACAGCTCGCAAACATCTTTCCCACATTTCAGAGAAAGCCGACTCTCCCGAGTTTGAGGCCGTTCCTACTGGAGAACATCTGTCTACGGTTGACCCAGAGAGATTGGAAGCTGAGCTTTAAGAAAAGGGAAAAACAATTTATGTTGGCGCTATCTCCGGGAAAACACAGAGAAGTTGGAAGATTGTTCCAAAAACACCATCTGGTCCTCACTTTGAACTAACCGATCAAAAGCTGTCGGCCAACTATAACACTACCTCCCCATTCATCCTGTTGTTTTCACTAGTGCTGTGATCAGTCCTGCTATCTCCGCCTCCTCCATCCATCCATCCATCCATCCATCCATCCATCCATCCATCCATCCATCCATCCTCATTTTTGCCTCTCACGATTACTCTCTCGATGAGTCTGAGGAATCAACAGCCTTGCATATTGATGTGCTGTTGCACGACGCCTCAAATCATTCACTCATGAATTTATACATCAATTGGACTGTTATTAAGTAGCTGTCTGTCACATCTGAAGGGTCAGTGGTGAAGCGAGTCCCTGATTCACACCCTGGGTCTCTGCTTTGTTTGTGGTTCTTTTGGGAGCAGAAGTGCTGCCCTGCCCTCCATGAAGACATCACACGTCTGTTTAAGAAGGACCGTGGAGATGATGATATTTTAGACCTCAGTTATGTGAAAAACATTAGTGATCAGACACACAGCAGTGTGCATTTGTATCCCTAAAGGTCTCTCAGCAGTTCCACCAAATAATGTTGGCATGATTGAAAAGTGCATTATAGGAGACACTTCATGTGAAAAGGGCTGGTAAATCAGCTTCCGCAATTAGCTTTCATGCATACACTGCTTCTATTACTGCACACAAAGACCTGCTTTTCTTTCATCTGCCTCTTTCTTTACTTCTCAGCTTCTTGCTGCATATTTCATTACCGTCGCCAACAAAGCCACATCTCTCGTTTCGCCCCTGAGGTTCCCACCGTGTCCCGCCTTTATCCACGCAATTAACCACCCCCAATGCTTAAAAAAAAAAAAGTCTACTGGACACTTTAACGCCAATGCTCAAGGTGTGGATGGGTTTCCTGTGTTACTGTGTTCTCATATATTCACGAACGCCAGTCTTAAACATGTTCGTAACGCAATCAGATTAGGTCATACGCGCTCTTCTGCTCATTACTTGGAGACTGGTTGGGTTACTAGTTCCCTCAGCCATCCACAGTCCACAGTGTTGTTGTTTTCGTAACTCACCTGGGGAGACACGGTACAGGTGGAACGTGTGGATTTGAAGGTGGTGGATTGGTTGGTGGGTACGGGCAGGCGGCGGCGGGGCAACTGTCTGGGAGGAAAATAAGTCGGCTGATGGGTAATACGGTGTGTATGTGTGAGTAGGAAGAAATATGGCACCTGAACCAACCACCCCCCCCCCACACACACACACACACACACACACACACACCCTCCACACACATACACACACACACACACACCCCTCCTCTCTCTGGGGCTTTGTGGCAGCTGAGCCAGCCCAGAGCATCTGCACAGCCACAGGGTAAAAAGCAGTTTTCCTATACTTCATGCCCACACACGCACACACACACACACACACACACACACGCACACACACACATACACATGTGCGCGCACACAGAATGACTTCACTGTATCCAGTGTTGTTTGGCTTCATTACAGCCGTGTTTTCATGCTTCTTTTATTCTGTGTGGATCTCCACGCTCACCACTGTTTTTCATCCACGTCCAAAACACAGACCCTTGTTACCACATTAGCATTATGGAATAAGCATCGCTACACCTTTGAAACACAGAATCAGATCTGTCCCCCCTGTGACTAATCTACGATGCCCACGACGCTTTAATAGTTGCACATCACTGTGGACTCAGTTTGTGGAAGCAGGGTGTCAGAAAGCATCTACTCTGGCATGATAATTTGCGGTGCAGGTGTTTGTTTTTTTTATACCTATACATGAGAAAACACTACAGCAGTTTATAATGCATGCATAATTAACATGAGATTAACATTAAAATGAGAAAATAAAATGTGCACATGTGGCTCAATTTGCTGGACAGACTTAATTTCCTTGAACGCTAACTCTTAACCGCATGAATTGTATTAATAGGCATCTTTTTTATTTAATCCTTTTTATCATCATCAGATCTGGTTTAATTTTTACTGTTACCTGCATGTGAAGCTTTCACCATAAATAGTGCCTTCCTTTTTTTAGAAAACCCTGACAAACATCTTCACCTACTTGAAATTCACTCTCTGAGCCGGCGTGGTAAATACTTGTTTGTTTCACACGGCTGGGATTGATATGGAAATGAACATGTATCTTCAAAACGAATCCCACCTTTGTCAATTAGGATAAATTAAGTTGTTTAATAAATTTGCATAAGTCGTATACTTGTTATTCTAAGAACTGTTGTACTAATTGCGCTATGTCGCTGAGGTTGTTCATTGTTTTAATTGCTACGGATTGCGAGTGCTGACTATTCGCTGTTTTCAAATAACTATTTGCAGAAAGCCATTATTAAGTCAAGTTTCCTTTGATTTGTTAAAATACGCAATCATGGTACTAATGAACACATGGGAGTAAAAATAGCATACTCTCTCCCACACCTGTGAAACACTTTACAGTGTTTTTCAGCAATCGGGCCCAGACCCCAGGTGGGTGGCAGGAACGTAACAAATAGGACATCATATTGCTCAGGAGGAACTGCCTATTATTGGGGAAGAAAATACCAGCACAAGCTGTGAAGAGTTGTCGCCACTGTTTTTGCCAATGTATTGTAAGATAATCTGGAAATAAAGATGTCTACCTTGTGATTTTAAATAGAGCCTGAGGTACTGTGAACAAAATAGAGCCAATAAAAATACCGTATCAGTGTCTGATCACTTGAAATCATTTCATTTGGAAATTGCAGTTGCTCTTGAATGAAAATGATTTATTTCTGACTCTTCTTCAACCACACAGAGTTCACAACAGGATGCTTGATGATGATGCCGCCTTTGTAATTTAATGTATCTGTGTCTGTATCTTTTCTTTAGATCTACCACTTGTCAACCTTTCGGTGGAGCCTCAGCCTGTCCTCGAGGGCAACCTCGTGAAATTTCACTGCTCTGCAAAGGCCAACCCTCCGGTCACACTCTACAGGTGAGATCAGAAAAAGATGGGTTGCTATGGAAGCGTGCAAAAACAGTTGTACTGGCTTGCGATGTGAAAGATCCAGTGATTTGAAACATAATAAAATCCGGGCTTGATTGACTTCACATTATGTACAGTACTGGTATATGGCACATTTTCACAGGAACTCAATTTAACATTTCAGTACTGACAGAGTTAATTGTTAACAGAGGCTGTGACTCCATTAGATCTGCCCACACTTAAAAGCCAAGAATAGGAAGAACAATGGAACACCTACAGGCTGAAAAACAGTATCGGAAATACAGATGAAAGCTCATATGGGAAATCACAGGTTGCAGCAAACTGACTCTGAAGACTAAAACATCATGCAAAACTTTTTTTTAAAAAAATAATCCTGATTCCATTTGATGGTATAACATATGGTGTAACATGTTGACAAATCACCACAGAAAAAGATAAGAAGAAAGTAAAGGTCCTTCTGTTGTCAAAGGAATGGAATGACTTCGAGAATGTTGTTTGCATTCTTTTAAACATAGATAAACCCATCACATTTATTTATTGCTCCATCAACATGTTTTTATGACATTTTGGAGGGCATTTTTCAATGTAGTGGTTATTGTATGAGAGAAAAAAAATCATTTTAAGTGTAAATTGTTGCAGCAGAAGGTATGGAAGATGTAAAAAGACTGCAATACCTTTCTTGATTGCACAACAAAATTATTTTGTCATTTTCATTGTACATTAATAGTCGTTTAGCTGTCAATATCCTGCTACCACGAGCACTTTATATGTACAAACTCTTTAAGTACATTTTTTGTATGTTTCCTGGTCGCTCTATTTCTAATTCTATTTCTACATAGGTTAAAGTCAAGCAAAGTTTTA
Organism: Antennarius striatus; assembly: GCF_040054535.1. Taxonomy (NCBI): domain Eukaryota; kingdom Metazoa; phylum Chordata; class Actinopteri; order Lophiiformes; family Antennariidae; genus Antennarius; species Antennarius striatus. Next base: position 21,012,704 of record NC_090781.1, on the reverse strand, counting down.
TTTTTATGGCAAACTGTAATTTCCTGCATTAAACCCATTATTTCTGTACTAAAAATGATTGAACAAAAACTGCAAAATCATTAAGCTTGCACACAAATCCTTTGTACTGAAATATCGTAGTAAAACGATTTAATAATGGTTCATTTAAAATATACAAAACTGTCCAATTCCTTGATTGGAATCATGATTTGATGAACAAAACAACTTTACAATCCCACTGAAAATACTGTTTTTGGATTAAAAAGAATTTAGCAGTTATCTTGCAGAGCAAAGAATGCAAATAAAAGATGATCAAATAAAAAGCAATATAGTAGACAAAACAGCAACGCAAACCAACATCTCATTAAAGAGCCGTTTTGCAAACCCTTAATATATAATTATTCAACATTATGCAAAGATGCATTTTCTCTCTCATTAAAACCTTATCAATAAGCCGTTCCTCTGCTTCACTTGTTAGAATCAATTTAGCATTTTTAATTGTGACGAAACAACAAAATGAGCATTAATAATTCTCATTAAAGCTCGCACTGGGCGCTGAGAGACGCAATACTAAAGTAATTTGTCAAGAGATAGTTTTCTGCGTGGGCGGCTTTAAAAAGCCAGTAAAAATAAACGGAATGAAATCAATAGCAAAGGGAATTGGCCAGCTCTGAATCTTGTGATGGTATGGGGGGAAATGAAATGGATGTACAACACACTCAAAGGTGGCAAAACAGAGATGTTGCTTCTTTTTTTTTTTTTTGATGGATTCTGCCCTTTTAAAAAAGAAAAGCAGGGAGGGGAGGGCGGCGATACAGTGGAAAACAAGGTTTGTATTTGATTGTGTAGGTGCACAGCATAGACAGGATGTCTATTGCACGAGAAAAGGGATTTTTACCTCTATTGTTATGAGACTGGATCAATGCTAGAATCAAAGTTCTCTCCGGGGTATCAAGGGGTGGGGGGTGTGCAGTGGCTGTTTGGATGACTTTTTTTTTTCTTTTAGCTTAAAAGATTGCAGCAGGCGGAAAAAAAGAAAAGGTTGGAGGTTGACTTTTCCCTTTATATAATTTATTTCTCTAATTTCTTTCTCCCCTCTCTCCCCATTTTCTGTCTGGCTCCCCTGTCATTGATAAAAATCCACTGTAGGATTAAATAATATCCACACCGTCTAATAACTTTTGATACTTCAAGGTTATACGCTCCACCGGTTCTCCAGTTTCATCGTCTTCCATTTAGATTTATCTGCAATTTATACAAGTGCTTCAGAACTCCCGTGCATCATTGGAGTTCAGGACATGGTAGACGAGGGATTTTGGGGCCTCATAATGCTTGCCTGAGAGATTTGAACCATGGATGGCTCCCTCCCCTACCAATTCTCTCTCTAGAGAGCAATATCACAGATAGCAGGAATCTGGTCAAGCAGTGTGGGGCAATTTTTCAGTGCTAATACACTCTGTCTACCCCAGATCAGATACAGCACAAGGACGGAGTAGTTCTTAGACAGATGGCCTCTTTTCTATCCTCAAGAGACACATCCATTCTCAATGTGCACTGCACCACTTTGCTTTACTCCAACTCAGTGGACACTCGAGACGCAGAGCCAAGATAGCGGGGGCCACCAGTTAAAGCCAATGCACTTTTTCGCTGGCTACAATCCCTTGTGATCGACAAGCCGATTCAATAAATGAAAATGGAAATACGCCAAATTTATTGGTTAAAGAGGAAAGGGAATCATGGGTTGGGGATGACTAGGTATAGAGGCGGTGTTGGAAAGTGAAAATGAAAAGTGGTGCTGCCGGTATGGATGATGTAAAGGTGACGGACGGGCGTGTGATTTTGTTGGGCGGCACTCAGGGAATCAGCTCTCTCTCTCTCTCTGAGAAGGAAAGACAAGTGGGTCGGAACATCTTTATTGGTGTTTATAATAGCAGACGGGCTAACTGGCATAGAGCGTAATCACTCAACCGCATTCTGCCGAGGACACAGAGGGTTTTGATCAGATCCAAATAAGAACCCAACGGAGAGGAGGGAAAGAATAACAAACAAAAGCAAATCAGGTCCCTCGTCTGCACGCACAACCATGCACGGCGACGACACAACAACCGCCTTAAAGGCACTGCAGCAAATAACATCCCAACCCTCTTTCGCACTTAGATTTTCAGTGTTGTTGTTATGACAGGATTGCTTGTGCGTCTTTTGACTGACATCACAATCACCACAAATCCCTTCTTTCAAAACCTTAGAGGTTAGCTTAGTTGATGCTGTCCACTTTGCACAATGGTTGCTATTTTTCCAATCGCTTTCGTATGTGTACATTAGATGAAGCGACAAAGAGCTAAATGTGAGACTTCTAATGTCACAACATATTGTATAGTGTGTTTTTTTTTTTTTAAATGCACGTCTGTTTGTGGTACCCACACTGTTTACTAATCAACACAAACGTGAAAAGGTGGAAATTACCTGGAGGAGGTGGGAAAATATATAAAAAGTATTTATTAAGCACAGAAATTTTAGCAAGAAGAAGAAAAAATGTATTGTGACTCAGAAAAACTCAAAAGTCATGGTTTGTTTAGATTATTTTAACCTTCATCTAGACTTTTTTTCACATTTAATGGCAATCGCTCCCAATAATTTTGCTTAATAATGCTGTTGTATCTGTGGACCTAGTTGATGTGTCACTGTTTTATTAACAGCAAATACAAAACTTTTCCTCCTCCTCTGTTTAACAGTAAACTGAAAAACACACAAACGCTTCTTGTAGTATACAGGATTCACCACCTTTATCTGAATCAAATCTCTGAATGGGATGCGGCCGTGTAAAGAGTAAGCTTGTGTTTGCCCTTCTAGCCTCCCAAAGGGAATGCAGGTGTTTGTGTTACCCTGAGCCAGCGATGTTTAAACATGAGTCTTGGACAAGACCCAGCACCTTGACAAAGCTCCCATGCTCCCTGAGGATGACGTATTCGGTACCTCCGTCCCTCAGATGGCTCCTGAACCGGGCAGCCACGACCTCCACCCTGACAATTGTTCAACTTTTAGATCGTGAGCCGGTGAAGATGGAAGGAATGAAACATCTGTACACTCGCATCATCTTTTCTTACCGTTACCACATTCTACAGATGTGGATCGTTGACGTCCCTGTCGTACTGTAATTCCACAGATCTTAATCACATCCCATGATCTTCATCAATGTACGAAGTGCATTTTTGCTCCTGTGCACTCCTTCTCTATTTGCGATGTGATCGAAAGCTCAAAGCAGAAAACCCTTATCAAACGGTTATTTTCTCAGCTGCTGCTTTCCAGAAGAAGCAACGGGGGTCAGGGATCATCTTTACTGTTGTTGTGATCAGCGTTGTCATAGTTGTCATTGTCCTCATTACTGCCCTTGCTGTGGTAACCGTACTCATTCAAATTAATACCGTACCATCCTCATTATCATTTTCTCTGTCATCATAGGAGCCGCAATGAAAACATCCCATAATGATATCCACCTTTAGAGGCAAAATTCTGTGTCATCATCATTAATACGCCGCCTTTCGCATTCTTTGAATCTTTTAATACGTACCTGATTTCCTGTGCTAATATGCTGAGGATGTGATGTTTAGAGAAAGAAAGTATGAGACTTTGCAGAAATAAAGTGTGTTCATTCTGTCCCAAACTTATTGGGTTCGCATCTGTTCGTATTTGCTGACACACACATACTGTATGAGTATTATTACTATTGGATCAGACAGGCCAAAAATACCTGTCTGCCCTACTTTCAACTTTTTTTTTTTTTGGAAACGCAGGTGTGTCCTGGCCACAAAACTGCAAACAAAAAACAAAAAAAACATCTATTGGCGCACAAAAATCCCACGAAGCCCAATTAGAATCCTGCTTCACTTCACTTACTGATTGGATGAGGTAATCTGTTCTCATTTAAATGATAGCGTTTCAGTCAAACGCAGGCCCCGGCTTAGTCATGGAAAACAAATGGGTTCCCCAATCCTGTGAAAACTGCTCTCGGTACTGGCAGGAATATGAAATGGAAACAGGATGGCGGTTTCTGTTTTTGTTTTCATTTGCCGTATCAGCATGAGGCCACGTCTCTATTGTGGGAGATGCTTTAGATGCATAATGCATCGCCTGTCCCGCCACGCCGTCCAAAAAATAAATAAAAAATTCCCAAAGAGACCCCGACACATCCACAGACGCCTTTTTCTTCACTTTCATAAATGGGCCTCGTCTGTTGTGGCAGCAAAACGCCACAACGGAGTGATTCGCCGCAGCTCGTGACATCCCCCAAAAAAATCTCACCTATACATGTGTCGGTAGTGCTGTCACGGGGGGGGCTATCAATCACCAAACACCAACAGATGTTCTTTATGTGATATGGCGTCAATTTATTAACATCAGCTGTTGTGCGTAATACAGTATGTGTCAACCAATGTCTTCATGTGTGGAGAAGAAGCCATTTATCATTCTGTGAATTGTTTTTCTTCGCTGGCACTCGGTGCTGCACTCCGCCTACCGTAATAAGGAACGTGCTGTCTGCTCCAAGTCGCCAGGGAGCTTGTCACAGCATGGAGGGCTGCCACAAAAATATGCTGAAGCCAGCATTGAGAATCTGCCCCAGATTGATGATTTATTCACACAAAAGAATGCTATTGACACAAGGAGGTGTGGAAACTTGCCGTGATACTTCTCCCTTCGATTTTTTTTATCCATTTTCTTACAAACCCTTCCTTCCTCTGCTGGTTCTCATCCTCTCACCAGGTGGGCCAAAGGAGGGAGTATCATCAAGGAGGTCTCCGGAGACACTTATGAGGTGATCGTGGACCACTCCTTCTTCACGGAACCCGTGTCTTGCGAGGTCACCAACCCTCTCGGCAGCACCAACGTCAGCCGCAACGTTGACGTCTACTGTGAGTGCGCGCTTTTTCGATGGTGCAAGTGAAATAACTTTACGATGTTATGAAAAACTTCCCCGCAGATCATTCTCCAGGATGGTTAACAATCTTTTATTTCCGCAGTTGGTCCACGAATGGCTGCAGAGCCTCAGTCTTTGCAGGTGGACCTCGGATCCGACGCCGTGTTTAACTGCGCCTGGACCGGAAATCCATCTCTTACCATCGTGTGGATGAAAAGAGGATCTGGAGTGGTGAGTGCGCACAAATCAACAGGCTACACCCCTCGGTCAGTGGGTTACAAAAAGTGTTTTTCACCAACAGATAAATGTCAAATAATCATATTTTAGTCCATATTACAGTCCTGGCCTCCAGGTGACCTGCCCTTACATGACATCCATCGATTTGATGCAGAATTCATTCACATTCCACTCATTCATTTCCTTTTTTGTCAACATTAAAGGCCACAGCCAAATCTTTTTTTTTTTTCTCCACTGAGCTCAGACCTCAGATTCAGAGTTGAATAATTGAGTAAAGCTGCCCTTTAAGGTTTAAAACGGTCCACGTGCCCCTACAACCCCCACCCCCACACACCCCTATTGTGCACATTGCCATTGCCGTCATCACATTTCATGATCTTTGACTCCTTCTTTTTTTGTTGTTGTTGTTGTTGTTGTTTTTGTTGCAGGTTCTCAGCAACGAGAACCTCCTGACGCTGAAAACCGTGAGACAGGAAGACGCTGGAAAATATGTTTGCCGTGCTGTTGTCCCACGTGTGGGAGCGGGAGAGAAGGAGGTTTCACTCACTGTCAACGGTGAGCTTTACTATTTACACTCCGTGTCTGACATACCAATGCACCCCCCACCCCCCCTACCCCCGGATCAAAACTTCCTGCAAACCCACAAGGTTGTTGTATGAAAGCGTTGCGATCTTGGAGGGGGTCAGTGGTGACAAAAAGGAAAGCAATTTGTCACAGAAGTCAAAATTCCGCTTCCTGCCTTTACAAAAGCTTTCCTTTTTTGGAGATTATAGCGGATTCTCGCGGGCGCGGTTAATTCCACGTGACAGGTATAGAAACAAATTACGAGCACTGACACGCAAACACAGGATGTACCACACATCGTGCCCATGCAAATGAATTTTTTTGACATAGGTAATCTATGATAAAAACAGAGCTGTTTGATTCTCTGTGATCACGGTTGAACCCCTTTTAGATATAAAAAGCAGTAAACATGCACTCGGTGTTTTCAAGATATTGTTGCTTCCTATCAAAAGCAGGTGATATGTACTTAAATGCTAATTCTGTTTCGGCGAGTGACTCACAGAGAAGCTGCCTTTTCTGAAGCGCTGACTGACTAATGAATACCCGCCTTGGTGGGAGACCTGGCAACTCTCAAACAAATGACTTCATTATCAGTACTTGATATTCCGGGTGCATGCTCCGGTGTGACAGAGTTGTGGAATTTACACGTCTCTTATTTTCCCCGTGTCCATCGGAAAGAATCCGGAGTCCAAGGAAATGAAGGAGGGGGGGGGGGGCAAGAGGAGGTTTTAAGACGCCGGAGAGATTTTGTTGAGTTCATGCTGCCTACTGTGTATCAATACACATTTCCAAAGCTAACAAAAGAGTTTGCCTGTAAGCAACGCTGCTGCTGATTTAGAGATGAAGATACATCAAGTAGCAAACACTGTGTGTGAGGGTCTATGTGTAAAGATCTTCCTTTCGAACCCCCCCCCCCCCCCCAACACTAGCTTTGCATATCAGACAGAGAGAGGGATACCAGTATTCCCTCCAGCGCCAGATCAGAACCATTCCTTTCTATGAAATGAAATGAGCCCCTCCTCCTCCTTCTCAACCAGGAATTCAGTTGGAATCAAAGCAAAAGCATAAGAGGAAGAAAAAAAAATTCATGATTAATTCTATTGTCTTCTATTCTGTTGATAGCAAACCGATGCTGGCATCCTCTCTGCAGCCTTAATGTGTAAACAGAATCCTTAATATCCAACCAGTTCACTTTGATGCATCTCTTTCCCGCTCGTGTAACTATTTGAGATTGCGCCGCTTTCGAAAATGATGCCACGAGAGAGAGAAAGAGAGAGAGAGAGAAGATGGATTGTTTCAATAAAGATTATAACACATAAACAATTCTGAGCACAGTGGGAAACATACAACAAAGCTGAAATGGCATGTTTATTTAGTCTCTGCAGTCTTCATTCAGGCGAGGTCTGGATGTCTTCTCTTCGTTTTTATTTTTGTGTATATCCTCCTCCTCTCTTCCTTTTGGCATCTTGCGTCTCTCCGCCTGAATTTGTATTTGACATTCAAAATCCTCTTTCTTTTTTTTTTTTTATTAACGCCTCTGAATAATTGAAATTCATCTTCCTTTTTTTTTTTCTCGTTCCTCTCCTTCCTCTCCTCCGTCTTCTTCATCTTCTTCTTCTCTAATACACGCGAGGTCATTTCGTAGCTGGTCTTCCTGATTGTCAAAAGTTGTGAAAGTGCAAATGCTGTGGATGATGTGGTAGAGTGCTTTGAGGAGGGGAGGGTAGGGGTGTCGGGGGGAGGGGGGCAACATGTCCTATGCCACCTTCTGACTACAGATGAACGCAAGCGCTCCTCACCTATCCAAGGCGAAAATCACTCACCGCCAGCAGTGGTCCATTGATTCTGACAAGATAATTAACGAAACAGATGAGCGAGCTTTTGTGGGGGGCAACCACCGTGCGGATAATACTTGTGCACATGTAGACCAGCCGGAATACATTGACGCCCCCCTCAAAAAACAGAAATGACACATTCATCTGCAGCATTCCGATTCCTTCATGCGATCATTTAAATTACACATGTTGGTAATTTGTCACTCCTTCTGCCATCATGTGTCATCAGCTCCCACTGTGACATGAGGATTCCTGCTTTTCCCTTGGGGAAAGGAGGTAATTTAATTATAATCAAACAGCTAGCAGGGGGAGGCAGTTTGTGTTTAAATCACTAATGGATATGTATTGCTTTACTCCAGTCAAACATTTTCAGAATGGTAAGCTCCGCGGCATTTCATATGCGGCCATCAAGTGGCTACATGCGTGATGAGGCGCCGTGTACATCCATGCATGGGATTATTTATATAGTATGCCATATTTATGCATGATTTTTATTTATTTTTTTCCGCAGGCATGCAGAAGAAGGTTGGAATGGAGAGAAGTTATCTGGCGTGCTTGAAAGGGTTTAGTTTGTGTATAACCATAGAGTCATGCAATGCACATTAATTAATGTATCCACACGTGTGAGTGTGTCTGTGCAGCCATTTGTTTATATGTGTGTGTGTGTGTGTGTGTGTTTTGGGGAAAAGCTGTATGTATAACGGCACAAGCACAGGACTCGGGCAGCCTAGTGGGGGAGGGGGCCCATTACCACAGTAAGGGAGAAGAAGGGCCAGAGAATCGCACAATATCCCACAGAGCACTGGGTATAGGTCCTTTTTTTTTTTTTTTTTTTTTACCACCATTCCTCATTCCAGACGGCCTTCATGTGTCCAGTTAATTAGCATTCCAGCCTCCTTTTAAATGGAAATAAAATTCACTAAGAAAAGTGCAAATTAATGAAGGAGAAAAACTGCATTAACGATACAGAACATTTTATCTGTTCAGCTGCATTCAGGAACCGTCAGATGGGATCCGCGAGACTTGAAATTAACTTCTTGTTGCGTGGAGCTGTGTTTAAAATGTGGAAAAAATAAACCTGATTTGTTTCCTGTTTTAAAAAAAAAAGAGTGTGAGAAGATCCAAAACCTTTACCATTGTTGTACAGATCAATGTCTAAATCAGTGTTTGTAAGAAGACGTAGAGAGCACAAAACACCGATTGAAATGATTGAGGCGACGACGGTACATTTCTGAGACAGCGTATCTGTTTCAAGTAACCCATACACAAAGCATCCAAAAAAACAGCAGTATCGTTCAAATCCATCGTTATTTATGTTTGCTGTTCAAATCTCAAATGCTGAAGACTGTTTCCAAAGCCTGACATAAAGCCGCATTCCCAGAACTCCTTGAAAAATCTGGAACATTGCATAAAAAAGCTAATTGTGGCTGGAGAATAAGATGATGAGTGTTTTTCGCCCCGTGCCATCTGTCCTGAGTTATGGCTGTAAATGTATTTCAGCGTGAAGCGAAGACATCGGGGCTCTCGCTGCGAGAGGAGAGGGAGACAGGCAGAAAGAACATTCTGGTCCCAGATGTTTAGACGGCCGTCAAAGCCTTCAGTATATTTTACAGAGCATGTTTCTGTAGAGATTAAATACGATGAGTAAATGACCAATTAAAATTGATGAAGTTTTTTTTATTCTTTTTTTGTAATTACTGCTTCACATCACATTAATTGAATATTTTGTAGATGAAATAAAACTGCAGAATAATTACCTTAATATTTGCTATAGGCTGGAGATAACAAGCTAGTTATTAGTAAAGCAGTCACTCTCACTAACCCCGTTCTTAATGATTGCACTCATGCTATCGGAGTTTTGACTATATTTACATCTTTACAACTATAACACTGTCAATATTGTTTTCGATCTCCACGTCTAATTAAAGGGCTAACATTAAGAATTGATCTCGGCCGACAGCTTCGTCGCACATGATTTCCTCATCGCGGATGGATACTGGTGACCAGATAGGTAGAGGTAATCTCAGTTTGGGAAGGAGGTGTAAACCCTGGCCTTTACACACATCCATGTTGGTGTTGTTTAATCAGATTTCTGCTCCAGCGTTCACACCTCCTCAAATGAAGGAGCAAAACATTACTCCCAACATTTTGATTACCTCCCCTGCTGCAGTGCTACAACACTGATGTTGTAGGTCCACCCACCTCCAGACTGCAACGTGCTTGTACTCGGATCACATGTGTGTTAGTCACACACATGGATGCACACACACACACACATACACACTTTCTAGCCAGGCTGAGCCAGTGAGATAAAGCTTTCTAATTATCTACCTCATTTGCAGCTCTGATCCATACAATAGATCCTTCCCGGTCGCTATCGCTGGTTCTTTTTCCTCTCAGAACTGATCTTATTTGCAATTTTTTTTGCTCAAAGAAAGTGTAAACTTCCACAAGACAAGCGAGCAACACCTAAAACATCCTTACATTAACTATAACACACACACACACACACAACATCTGAATGATGCCTCTCCTTGTTGGCTAACCCGTGATAAACCGACACAGCATCCTGTGTATGTTGTTTTTTTGGGTTTTTTTTCCTAAATTGTCTGCAGGATTCATTTTGCAGCCTTTCAGCCTCCTCCAGTAGCATACCAAGACACCATCTGGCATAGGCTCATTAAAATGCTAATTCATTTTAATAAGAGACAGGTAATAAACTGCAATTATGTATCGTCAGAAAGATGGCAGAGAGCGGGAGTTTGCAGGGAAGTTGGAGGAGAATCCAGTTGTCTCACTAATCAAGAAGTTGCCTCTGTTGCCACCCCCGAGACCCACAATGTTAACCTTAGCCGTCACAGGAGACATGCTAAATGTTTGATTCAAACAGTTTTATGAGAGCCTTATAAAAATGAAAAACCTGTCCTTGTCTTGTTTTGTTGGTGAGAATCTTCTTCTTTAAATCTAAAGAAAAACAATTACGCCTGTTTGTGCATAACTTTAACAACTGAAATGTGTCTCGAGGGCTCAAATGAAAAAATCACCCAGAGATTTACGACATCCTAAATCGTTTTGGGATGTGGAGTTCCTGTATTTCGAACAAAACTGTCGAAAGCCCACGTGATTCTCTCGGAGGTGATTTATGTCTGACTGCATCTTGTTGGCTTCTGTTTTTGTCAAAATGTCTTAATTTGACGTTTCTGACTGATGGCGGAAACAGCAAATCAAGAAACATGTTTCATGCAAACAGTCCAAGATCAATCAAGCGAAGAAAATATTTTGACACGTTCTGAGACGAAACAGTTGTGCATTAGTTGCAAATCAGTGTGATTATTAACTGAGTCGACACGTTTTGTTTTAAAGTTTCTGATAAATGAAATGATGGAGTGTGAAAATCTGTCGTCGGTTCTACTCTGATGTTGTGCTTGCGGTGAGCTTTTTAGCCGCGAAGGGAAAATCCTCTTGAAAGACAGAACTGGGTCATGTGTGACATCTTGTCCTCATATTAGGGTTGTCACCTGGTGTGAACAGCCTTCAGACCAGATGGCGAGCAGACCAGTCGTTTAGGTGGAGCAGCCCTCGTCAGGCGAGATCTCGTAGCCCGACCCGAGTTTTTCTGGTCACGATCCTAATCTCCGGCCCACGTCGATGCGCCAAACCTGGTTTCCATCTCATTCAGATGAAGTAATTCCATACAGATTTGTGTTTTGTTTTTGTTTTCTGCTGAAATATGCATTTTTAAATCTCCAAAAAAACAACATTTCCTGGTTCTGACTTCATTTTTTCATCCAACTCTAGACAACAGTGTTTTTACCATCACAGATAGTAAGTAATACACGACTGCAATGAAAATTCAAGATAAACTTTTGTATATGGTCAGGAAGTGCATTGGTTCTGTTTTAACAATTTAAACAAATATAACGACAGCATTTTGTCATCATTGGATTTTGTTTCTGAACTGGGCTTTAACGTGTTTGTATTTGCTCACCTTTGCGTTAAAATGGTCTAATCCGCTGAAAGAACGTTGATTATAATGATACACCTCAACATGTGTGCTAACGCCACACAATGCTTTTTTTCCCCACCTCTTTCCGTTTTTGTCGTCCTGAATGCACTTCAAATAACTGCTGCAACACTCCCCGGCAATGTTTATCTCCTGGGAGTAATCAAGCTGGCTATAAATCAACAGTTCCTTGATCCCGAATAAGATCACGGCCGCCAGTTGTGCCCTTTGTTCAGTGCTTGTGTGTCCTTGGGTAGATGGTGCTGTGCAGAGGCATGTTCAGACTGCACATACTGCAGAACCTCACTCAGAAATCCCAAGTTGTCGAACACTTCTGGTGTTACTGCTTGGAAATGAAGAAGAATTTTAATAACATGTGACCCCAACCAAAAAAATTAATGTAATTATTCATATTTGGATCGCTGTGACTCACCTTCATGTTTCTTTTTTTTTTTTTATTATGTTTCATCTTTTTCAGGGCCACCCACTATATCCAGTACGCAGACCCAGCAAGCCTTACATGGAGAAAAAGGACAGATCAAATGTTTCATTCGAAGCACACCTCCTCCAGACCGCATTGTAAGTACATTCGCTCTGAACAATGCAAATTAGATACTATAGCGGTCTTATATGTCCAAAAAGTGATGTCAGGCTGATTTATTGATCAATTAACCACACACGAACAACCGAGGCAACAAAAGATCTGATGAAAAATTCCATTGGATGAGCTCCATCCTATGTTTTCATATGAAAAGTTTGACCATGAAACAATACAGTCTGTGCCGAGTTTCTCATTTAATTCACACTTATGCTCTGTTAAAGCTGTTCCCATTAAGATTTATGGGCCTTATATAAACAGTCGACTCTCAATGCCCGCTTTGCTTTTACTATTAAATTGTGTGTGACAACGTGGGTGTGTGTTTGCATATATGAGCGGTTAATCATGACTCTTTTTCATCTTATTTGAGTTTTATTTTATTGATGTCCAGTATTAAAGACAAAATATTCAGATTTGTTGGAGATGGTGTATGAAACTGCTGCTGGTTTCATCAGTTGAAAGACAAATTTAGAAAGTCATAATCATGTAAAATTCATTTTATAACACTAGCTACACAAATTTATCCTTTGAGCGAAAATCTTTATTGTTCTTTATCCTATGTAGGAATTATTTTCTTTGTAGGTTGACAATCAGCAAAGGAATTGTCACCGTCACCAAAAGAAGGCTTAAAAAATTGATGACAGTGTCGTAATAAACACATCTCATTATCACAGCTGCGTAAAAATAAATCCTACATGAATTGATACATCTATTTTTCTGCTTTCCCATTACTCTCTCATTAGAGCTGTCATGTTTACTTCCAGTAAATGCATTGCAAAAACATACATCTAGATGTTATGTTTGAAGAGACACCAAGAGACTTGAAAGATTTCATTTGAGCGTTTTTTGTTTTTGGTTTTTGCTTCTTGTTCTTTTTGCTGTCGTAATCTTTTATTCCATGGTCTGAGTTTCTTGCTTGCCGCTCTTACATTCCTTTACTTCACAGCGAGCATCACTTCTCAAATGGTTGCTTTCCATCTCAGCCAAAATCCAAAAGCAAAGTAATTCAGACATGATGGTGCAATGAGTAGACGCAATTTGCAATTATCTACCCAGACATTAGCTTAGCCTGCAGATGCCAGAGATATCTCAGTGAGATGGCAGCTTGTCAAACGGAGATGAATGGCAGGAAATGGACAACAAATACATTTTTAAGCACGACGTTGTTAACCGAACCACAGCGCAAAGTGTTTTAAGAACCTTTTCATCCCATGTGTTAAAAGCTGCTTCTGCACACAGACATACTTCTCTTGTACTGGCACTGTTTCTGTGTTCTTATATCACGTGTTCTCATGAATTTGCATTAACATCATCCACATTTATTTTAGACATAAAAGACAAACAAGTATAGCAGATGCATCCAAAAATATATATATTTTTCCAGGCATGGTCATGGAAGGAAACCGTCCTGGAGTCTGGAACATCTGGTCGCTACACCGTAGAGACTGTCACCACAGAAGAAGGAGTGATCTCCACACTGACCATGAGTAACATCGTCCCAGCTGACTTCCAGACCATTTACAACTGCACGGCATGGAACAGCTTTGGCTCTGACACGGAGATAATACGCCTTAAGGAACAAGGTGGGAGCCAAGGTTCGACCAGTTCCACCTTTACCTTTTTAAAACTAAATTATATCCTTCGTCCGCGGTGCACTGGCGTCGTGCCCGGAGTGTCCCCCGCCTCACACCCTATGCCGCCGAGATAGGCTCCGGCTCCCTGTGACCCGCTGTGGCGGATATAGTGGTGGTAATCTGAAGACTGACTGACTGACTGACTGATATCCTTCGTTTTTTTTAGCAAATTCTACAAAATGGCAAAGCCGGTGTGATTGTGTTGTGATTGTTTGTGCCTGAATGTCTTCATGTGTGCATAACTGATGATTACAAGTTAAAAAAAACATGTATATATAGCATGACTTTGTTGATGGATCACTATGTTGAATTTAGTGTTTCATTTTGTCAGTATTTACACTCAAACACACGCAAACATCACAAAGGTTGTCTTTGAGTTGTTGTTGTTTTCTTTTATTTTAATATAAAACTGCAGCCTTTTTATGTCGTAGCTGTAGTGGCAATGCATTGCATGGCCTAAATTCGGAAACGTTTGATGTGCAGTTCTGTAAATGTAATAACGAGCCCCATAAATTCCTGAAAAATTATTTTTTCTGGATGACGTGAAGTGGAACTCCTCTGTTATTTGAACCAGCGACCTTTAGCGTAGACTGAATCCTGAATCTGAAATTAACTGTTTATAATAAACTTTTTTTTAAATTCTCATTCAAGATTTTGATTCAAAAATGAATACTTCTTTTTCCACATGACCTTTTCCCCTCTGTTGTGGGGGGGAGTCTATGTTCTCCATCCACTTATCACAAAATTACAAATTATAAGCTACTTATATGAAAATGACATTGATCAATGAAGACATTAAATAGGCTTTAATGGCGTTGGGAGCACACTCGGTTGTTTTTCATTTGTTTAAAATGCGAGAAGGTCATAAACGTGGGCCGGTGACTCAGATCATTAGAGCGAGCCTTAATGAGGACCGTCGCAGCAGCGTATAGATGCAGGTTTAATCTTGTCGCGAATGCAACATCCTTGCCGAAGCAAACAAGATTACGCTTAAACTAATGCACACACTCTTGCACTCTGCTCGATGATAATGAAAGCTCTTAGGGAACTTCTTCTGCCAGCTGAAATGATCTTAAATTAGGACTTATTAGATAGGGTAACAGGATAATAAGACAGTAGGAAAATATTCACCCGGAGCAGTAACAGAATATTTGCCAACTACTTTCCATTTGAATTTTCTTTTTTATTTAGAGTTACTGTGCAGATTGTGTCAATCTCTGTGTTTTTATTGCGTAGCCGTGTACTTGAAGTGCAACGTCAAAGTCGCTTAAATGCAATAAAACCTCAGCAATCGACTGAGATTTGAAGGTTACTATGGTACATATGTACCATAGGAAGGTGGCCTCCTCTAGAAGGCCGATGGTCCATGATGCTTTGTCGTCTCTTTCAATGTGCCATCAACCTTTGAAGAGTTTGCAGCATTTAATTCTAGAATAACATTCCTCCCCTATTCTCTGCAGAGTCTCTCCCAGTGGCGGTGATCATCGGCATCGCTGTCGGGGCTTTTGTGGCCGTCATCGTCCTCATGGGTACCATCGGAGCGTTTTGCTGCACTCGCGCCCAGAGAAGTACGTCCCCTTTTCTCCCCCGTTTGATCCGCTCAAGCATGCATGTCAAAGTATTATATCATCCCCGAGCACGACAAGAAAAATGTCCATCTTTTCAAATATTGTTTTACCAAAAAAAAAAAAAAATTAATTCTGCTCTCAAGGTTTCCTCCAGGTATTTCAAGTAGCTATTCCAACACAATGCCAGCTGACAAAGGTTGAATAACTGGAACAAGGTGTCACAATTCAAGATGATATCACTTACAGAGATGGACATCTTTGTGTGGTGCAGAGATAGCCAGATTGTAACAAGGGTTCATTTCATGCAATCTCAGTCTGGCTGCATTCACTTTTGAGGCTTTTGAGGTTACTTTCAGTTCCATCCATCCATGTGCTAAAGTGACTCAGGTTAGAGACAGTGAGTCGCTGTCTCTATCCGAGACCCAATTTGTGCTACTGGTCCCTTCAGCATGTCTATTGTCTGTATACTACAGAGGAAGCGCACCTGGTAATGCCCTCACTGCCCGTCTCCATCTGTGCTCACCAGAGAGAACTTGCAAGCAAAATTAAGACAGAAAGTAAGACTTTGTTATATGACAGTATCATCAGCATTGTCCCATATAGAGTGAGCCACCCTGGAAATACTGTGAGATTGCATACGTACTGTATGCAGAATGTTTATTTATGCTGCAAACTGCAATGTGGGTAATAAGAAAGTCGAAATGTTAAATGATTATTAAACAATTGGTTTATCAAGTGACTTTAAAACAATGCACAAATTACTTGTTATGAATGGTTAGCAAGTTCTTTCCTCCTATGTTAATACGTTAATCAGCTAATGATTATTAGTTCATGGATATCGGGAATCAATATATTATTGCATTCTCTTGTGACGAGTTACTGATTACTTGGTCTCAAATGAAATGATACTTCATCCTCAGCAATTACCTAATAAACCCCTTCATCACTGATCACTTGCTTATTGATTGCTGCAGCTGAAAATGATTGGCTGACCTTGAACAACATATAAGGAATAAAACCGTGTGTGTCGTGTGTTTCTGCCAGATCTGAAAGGAGTCGTGTCAGCGAAAAATGACATCCGAGTGGAGATCGTGCACAAAGATCACAACGCAGCGCGCGAAAATGAAGAGCACACCTCCATGAAACAGCTGATGGTGAGTGTGAGTGTCTCAACATATTACTTTCCACATCTTATTTGTGTTTTCAGAATTATAATCTCTGTTTCTGTTATACTTCCGGCCTTGGTTTCTTTTCCTGTGAAATGGGAAACAGAAGAGGATAAAGGTATTGTAGTTGAGGCATAGGTGCTATATATATATTCATATCATGCCAGCCCCCAATGAGCAGCACAGACCCCATTGTGACTATGTAGATGCTGATGCATGCTGGGTAATCCTACAGTGGGTGTATTTCTGCATCTACATGCCTTCAGGACACATAATGTAATTGTTTCCTCTTTGGAACTGTACCAGTATCGTGGTTTCTGTGCAGATTGCCCTGAGGGGCTGGGCTATTTGCAGTTTTGGATTAAATTTTCTTTCAAAATACAGTCGACGTGTGATGTTAGCGCAGGGAAATGAGCTTAGCTAACTTACAAATAGGCATTTTGTTAGGATAAATAAAAGATATTGAATGATACATTATTAATGCTCTCTCCCAATCCAAGTGAAGGTGAAACGTGTCCTATATTAAAGAGAAGAACCGGTGATGAAAGTGAAATCCTTCCATCTCAGAAAATGTCGTTTTTTTATTTTGATGGGGGGGGAAAGAGTTTCACATCCTCTGCTTGATTTTCCACGCAGGTTGAACGAGGAGAGTTTCAGCAAGAGTCTGTTCTGAAGCAGCTGGAGGTTTTACAGGAGGAAGAGAAGGAATATCAGCACATTAAGGTACAACTCCTGAATGATGGCAGCGTGAGAGAACGAAAGGAAAAGGGGAGAGGGAGAGAGAGCCTCTGGGGCAGAGGGTGGTCTTCAACACCAAAAATAGCTGAAAAGCATTAATCCCTCTGCTGCTTTATGGGATTTTGCAAGGATCCAGAATTCCAGAGGCAAAATTACTCAAGTCGGATTTTTATTAATAAGTCTCTTATCAAAGGTAAGTGGGAAAAAAAAAAAACGAAGCTTGTTGCCCCTTGAGCTGTTATTTAAGTTAGTTACAGTGTTAATTATATAATATTAATTGGTTTTAAAAAAAAACAAAAACGTGTTGGACAGGGAGACATGCTGGGTGTTTTTTAGATGTGGTGATTCTTGTCTCTGCAGCGTTTCCAATCCATTTGCGCTATGAAAACACAATTTTCAACTATACATGTTTGCTATAGAACAACTTTTTGTTATTTTATCATATCAAAATGATTTGGACTCACTTCATCCATCTCACCCGGACACACAAACACTCATCGGAATGCATTCCCGTCGTGTTGTTCTTGTATACTTTCCCTTCTCTGGGGAAATTTTGATCATAGTTGGGGAGCATGAGATGAGAGTATGAGGGGGCAGGGGAGGGGGGCACTGAACAAGATAAAGACCTGATGTAAACAATCTACCTGTCAGCTGTCTGATAATGACAACCACAACAATGATCCTCCCAGGTTGTCGCTCTCGCTTTCCCTTTATGAGCTCTCCTCTTGTGGGATTTACCAGCATTCTGACCCCGCCTGACATTCACATCCTTTCTCGGGACGTTGTTAAAACACAAATACGCAAATGTCCTCAAACTAGACCCCTTGGCAGTGCCATGAGCGCAGCGTTACAGCTCATGTACTGAAATCTAAAGCGGCTTGTTGAATGCTGTCTTGTTCTTCTTATTCTTTCGCCATGCTGTGGACGTTTCTCTGCATCAACCTTTGGCAGTGGGCTTGTAGCCCCCAGCTCATGCCAGTGTGCGGGGGTGCAAGGGCAGATCACAGGCTAAAAACCATACCGAGGGAGGTTATATTGCTGCTTTGCTCTCGGCCCTCTTGCCGTGTCGTAGATGTCAAGAGCTGCAGGTGTGTGCTTGGTGTGCATTTCTTCTGAATTCACAGAAAAGTGAGGAAGGCGAAACCTCCCCGTAGAGACACGTGGAGGTGTGGATGTGATAATTTGACATTTAGAGAATAACTGCTGTGAAACAATCAGATAACACGTCTTTATGCCTCTGATTTGCGGATTTTCTGTCATCAGCTCTGCTCCCGTTCTCATCCTGCTGATTTAAATACGACTGATTGGGAGTGAGAAATCATTCGTATCATCATCCTCGGTTTCGGCGCTGCTCTGAAGTGCACCGGCTTCTTCCTTTGCCAGCGTTCCTCTGAGTTTTACCAAAATTCCTGCTTTAGTTTTGCCGTAATCCTGCTGAAAAATAGAAAAAAACGGGAAAAACAAGCATTAAATATGACCTCCGGAGGAGAAAACAATACTAACCATTATATTTCCCGTGTTTTTAACAGGATCCAACAAATGGCTACTACAGTGTCAACACGTTTAAAGAGCACCACACTCCTACCATGGCTGGAAATCAGTCTACCGAGGTGAGGAACCCTACCAACACTGGTACCCTAGGCAAGCAGCGGGTACCGACGGGTATGTCCTTCACCAACATCTACTCCACCCTGGGAGCAGGTCCCAACCGTCTGTACGACTATAGCCAACGCTTCGTCCTGGGCATGGGCAGCAGCTCCATCGAGCTGTGCGAGCGGGAGTTCCAGCGCGGTTCACTCAGCGACTCCAGCTCGTTCATCGACACGCAGTGCGACAGCAGCGTCAGCAGCTACAGTAAGCCGGACGGCTACGTGCAGTTCGACAAAGACAGCAAGGCATCAGCCTCCTCCTCTTCCCACTATTCCCAGTCCTCCTCGCAGAACTCAGATCTCACACGGCCGCTCCAGAAGCGCATGCAGACCCACGTCTGACCGCTGATGGGGGGCAAGGAGGGTGGCTTTTGAATGAGATGCTACAAGCAGCCAGGATTGATGAAACTGTGAAGGAATGGGCTCCCAGATGCCCCTGAAGCGGTGATGCTTCCGTTCTGCCTGGACACCCAGGGGGGATGCATGGGGGCTGGTTGGTTTAACACACTGTGTGACTTGATTAGACTTCTCTACGTCCCAAAAAAGTGGAACAGGAAGCCTTACATTTCCCTCCTGCTTAGCCCGTCAAACATCTTTTTAAACCTGTAATCAGAATCATGCTACAGAGAGGTTTTTTCCCCAACACGGTGACAACACAAGTTTGGAATTTGTCAGTTCTTGGATTATGCAGAAAGGCAGGAATACCACAAAGCCTACAGTGTGTGTGACAATCAGCCCTGGTAAAGACCCTTTTTTTTGCCTTCTTGGAGATTGTCACTCATAAAAGCTCAAGTCAAACAGCACGAAAGTGAGTCAGAGTCCTGCTGCTCTCTTTCAGCACAAAATCCAAATGTGCATGTGGTTCGTAGGTCTTAAAGTGATAACTCTGGCCCCCACCACCACCTTCTGTTCAAACACTGGACGTGAAGATTTCTTGTTAAAAACTGGTCGCCTGTGTAGGTGGAGGGGAAACTTTCTCCATGTGCCCGCTGACGTCTAGAATGTTTGAAAGAACGTCTGTTCCCTTCCCCGTAGCGCTATCTGGGCAACGGAGCTAAGCAGATAAAGAGGGGGGGTGAGGGCTGAGAGCTCATTTAGAAGCCTGAGTCATTATTTTACTGTGACACTCAGCGATAAAGAATATCAGTGTACATACGCGACTGTAATTTCTTTTCTAGCGTCTAATTTCTGTATTTTTTCCTCATGGACGACTCTTAATGAGACACGAGCGCCTCTTCTTGTCCATATCTACCCCAGCCTCGAGGGTACGTCCAACTTGTCAACACAAACTTTGATGTGGGGGAAACACGAGCTGGGCCCTGTGTCGTGTTCTCGCTCCAGATCCGGCTCCGAGAAACACTGTCCGGAAAGTGGGTTGTGAGTTTCTCCTGCACAGGCAACAGATGATCAGCCATACACTTGAGGGGTACCTGTTCAATGAATTGTAAACATATTTTAGCCGAGCTTCTTCATGTGCGGTTTCCCCATATTGTCAATATCACCACTGACGCCGGAGCGTCTGGACTGCGGACGCACCCGCCATCGTGCCGGACAACACGGGAAACGTGAAGCAAATTAAAAATGTGCTTTTATTTTGCCGTCTGCTGTTTATTTACGGCTAACAGTGGAGCTGATGGTGACTGGC
The DNA here is from genome assembly GCF_040054535.1 of Antennarius striatus. Lineage (NCBI taxonomy): Eukaryota > Metazoa > Chordata > Actinopteri > Lophiiformes > Antennariidae > Antennarius > Antennarius striatus. Next base: position 20,992,176 of record NC_090781.1, on the reverse strand, counting down.
GTTTTTTAAAGTGCATTGTTTTTTTGGGGGTTTTTTTTTTCTATTCAGCACTGTATGTGACATATGAAACTGGATTTATTATTTAGTCACTGACGCTGTATTTGTTTTTTTGTTGAGAGTAGAGACAGAGAGCAGCGATTTGACTTCGTCTACAAGCGTATTGGCAGCATGCATCGCGCATGTTGAGTAAACGAATGGGGGGTTTTCTAGTCAATGTGAACCCAACAAACATATGTTATTAAACCAATTCCTGCTTTTAAGCAGTCTTTGACCATGTGAAGGGCAACATTAATCAATACTAATAATCATATGTGATGTCACGTTGGATTGAAAGCCTGATCTATCCTGCTGACTTATGACGTCAGTTCCAGCCAAACTGTGAAAAATGTTATATGGAAGTTGTTCGTGGAAGGGTATAGAGGGTTACTTGGGAAATAATAGCAGACCATTACAATGTTAACATCACTTCTGTTTTGTCAAATTAAGCCTAAACGTAACAGAAAGCACATTAGATTGTCATGAATCTCAGAAAGCATCTTAGTTTTCAGTGTCTACCGCGCCAGAGCAGACATCTGGGATGAATCAAGCCTAAAACGATGAGATTTCCATCTAAACCAACAAAAAAAAAAAAAACATGCAAGACTTTTCCAAGTTGTTGTTTTAAGCACTTTACATGTGATTATATTCAAAGCGTTTGATGGAGCTTTTCACTTGAGTAACAGTAGTTTGGACTCTAATTTTACAAATGGATTGGCGCCCATGGTACAGCTTAAGACAAAAAGCCCTGTTTCAACGCTGATAATCCAGTTTGGCACTTAACAGCCTGTATATAAATCTCTAATTTTGTCTTTCTCTGTATATAATTTTTTCTTCCTGGCTTTTCTTTCTCTCTCAGTCAGATTTCATTATGTCGGAGCTCAACAAATCCACATGGCATCAAAACAGACGACAGACAATCATTTCCTCTTTGTTTCCCTTCCAAAAATTTTTCATCAACCTCACTTGTTTCTCTAGAAAATTACATGAAAGGCTTGAGTGAGCCAGTCCCCTTCCCTCCAACCACCCCCCCCCCCACCCTCCAGATCTCTTGGGGACAACTCTGTGCACATTGGGGGGGCTATAGGATGGGAAGCTAAGCTGGTACAGCTTTGAAGTTGAATGCAGTGAGACGTTATTATATCCTCTACTCTTCTTCTGAGAGATGCCCAGATGCCCAGCAATATATTGCATTTGCCATCACGACGACTGTTATTCATATTTCTAAACATCTATGAAGGCAGGATGAAATCTGTCCCTTGCATCCTCCTATGACAGCGTGATCTCGCTCGCGATTGCACAAGATTCAATTTTCGTATCTATTAATATTAAGCATCACGTGCATACATTAAGGGTAATATTCATCTACGGGGGAGGAAATTGCTCGCCGTTCGAAACTGAAGCATGTCTCCTCTTAAAAAACAAAAACAAAGTCCCTCTCCCATCCAACGGGTCTGGTTTGACTTTAAAGGACACAGATTCTGCACTGATCCAAACATAATGCATTTTCCCAGGCCAGAGAATCTGAACGCCGCACAGCAAACAGATAAATATTTGATAGGCTAGCCTTCTGTCCCACCCCCCGCCCCCCATGGCAGCAGCTACACTGGCCATCAGAGTAGGGCTGGATGTTAATGCCGTGTCAGTCCGTAGGAATCAAAGCCCATGTGGGGGTGATTGTGGGGGGGAAGGGGGGTCTGCCTGTTCACCTGCAGACGCCTCTCCGGCTGGTCCTGGCAGCGAACGCCACGCAGATGCCAGCAGCGCGCAACAGATGAACAAACACAAAGACACAGAGCAATTACAAGGAGGTTGCTGCCCTTTTCCCCCTTGTAAAACAAAGCCACCCTTTTAGAGTGGAAGACGGGGGTGTGGTCCGCGAGTCACAGATGGTTAAAACTGGCCTCGTACGGTCATGAAGGTGAGGCAAGCAGCAGGAAGAGAGTATTCTTTGGTCGCCTGTTACAGTTATTTATTGTGTAATACTAATGTGATTTGACTAACCATCAATACGATCAATATATTCCCAATGTCTAGAAAGGATGCTTCATGTGAGACCAAATGAAGTCTTACCCAATGCGCAACAGGTGATGGAACACCTTAGTGAGGGCATCATTATAAACAGTGAATTGACCATAAAACCCCTTCTCTTTGGTCGAAACGCTATCGCTGATCCTCTCTCTCTCTCTCTCTTCTTTTCTTCACTACAGATCAATACCTTGTTAGTACTTTAATAACAAAGAACTGTAAGGGAAAACCAGGCGCCTCCACTAAGTAGCAGTTGCAAATGATCCACAGTTTGCTTTAGCCCACGGGTCACGACAGGAGTCTGTGGCATGTGGTTTACGGCGTGCTGTGTGCGATAAGTCACGGAAAATTGAAAGACTCACAGAAAAAGCATTTGAAAGTCAAATGAGGACACTTACCTGCGATTGGCCGAATCGCTCCACGCTGCAAATAATGCAAAGCCGTTTGCAAATGCTACTTGATGCAGGTCTGACACGCTTAACTTACAAGGTCATTTTAAGAGTTTGTACAAGTAGTGATCCATAAACATAACTGTAATGAAAAAAACATGTAAATTCCACTATTTTCAGGCAGTGGCCCTCTGTATCTAAGCAAAAAAAATAAAACAAAAACAAACAAAAAAAAGAAAGACAACTGGTTGTATTTTAAATGTACTGGTCTGTGAATCTATGATGCTTTTGCTCTGTATATTTGGAGAATAAAAACACTGTTTGAGTTTGCGTTGATGTTGCTTTGCTGTCTTTCACCACCACTTGTATATGGAGACGTAAAGGACGTCTTCATTATCATATAAAAGTGGCTGTATGAAAAATGATGTGTTCCTAAAAGAAAGTATGACTCCATTAATGCCATGGTGAGAGCTACTACACTAAGACATGACATTTGAAGCGCGGCATCGTATCTGTGATGAAGATAATAAAGCATAAATAAGTTCAGAAAAACATTATCAAATTTTGATGATCATCATACTCTCAGCAAGTTCCATCTCCCTGCATCATTTTTAGATTCTCATCACAGACTTACAGTATATGTACTATATTGATCCCAAACTGGGAAATGTACTTGTTACGGCAGGTTGAAACACACTTATGCAAAAATGAATAAATATAGAATTCTGTAAATTTTAATATACTTTATTTTTTCATTCCTCAGACCCTTAAAGTTGAAGCCTGACATCAATAAACCATTAATAGCACTGCATCTTATTTACATCTGCATCCAACAATCACCGTGTGGCATTTCTGATTCACCCGCCACTGCCCCATTGATGTTCAATTGGTCTCTCATTAGGCCCAGTGAGTACTTTGTGCCTGGCTCATGCATACTTTACAGTATTTGTTAAGAGCGGGCAGACTGTTGTTTATTCCCTCGCCTCCAATACTTGCCTTGGCAGTCAGCAGATTCACATTGCATTTGCAAGCAGCAGCCCTTTAATCCATTAATAGGACCGTTGCAGTCTTAGTCCAAATTAAATGAACTTCACGTAAACACCTCAGCTTGTCTCCAGCGCTGACTCCAGTCCTACAGAACCGAAACTTAAAAGTGATTTAAATTCCCTTGTGAATGGAGCGAACACAATGCGAGGGCAATTACTCTTCTGCTGGATTAAACCACTTGCAGCCTGCATGGAAAAGTAGCTTTCTTGAAGTCCTGCACCAGAAACTGTTCTTTGATTTGTGAACACTGTGAGGTTTTAGGGGCAAAAAAGGAATCGTTTTGTTAATAAAAAAAAATAAAAAAAACCTACCTCTCAGACAAAGGGATTGTCATGCCTACATGAGGTTGCCTGAAAGTGAGGGCTACAGCCAGTTTGGTCTTGATATTGAGATCATCTGCCAAGAACATAATTTTCCTGGAAGAGCTTTCCGTGCTGAATTTTTTTTTTTAAATGTTTTGCAAACATTACACAAATAGTGCCATTTGTGATGGATTTCACTAATCATAGAGATCCAACTCATTACTAAACAGATCTAGGCCAGACATTTGCTTATGGTACCACTTTAAACGCTCTCCGTGGATCCGGTTATTGGAAGGCACTAATCATTCATCCCTGCCTCTCATGACAATGTGAAAAAAGCTTGCTTTGCTCCCCACGGGCTTCATCCCATCCAAGGTATACAGTATTGTTCCAAAATGACACATAAATGACACTGCATCCCTTCATAATGAGCAATTATAGCCGACGACTCTTTCATGAATTACCTTGAAAGATAATTGCATTTGGGATCCAATTTAAGGCAAGAATTTAGAGAGGATGGCCGACTAAGCATTTGCTGCAGACGATTGCAAAATTGTCTTCAGGCAGGTATTTGCATGGAGACAGAAAAAATAGGTGGGAGTATAACGTATACTGGTTGCCTGTATACTTAGCTTTATAGCGCTAAGTTTGCCAACATTTACATTCGAATAAAAAAAAGACCTATTTTTCTCGACTTTGACAGCCACATTAGAATGTCAGTCAAACTTGTTTACGCGCCAAACTCTAAACCATATGGTCTAATAGCGAGATGAAAATTGAACAGCGTGACATGTTGAAACAAAACTCTGCACTCCAGCTCCTTTGACGCAATTGACTATGAAATGCCTCCTTTATAGTCATTTGTTTATTAGACAGCTGTTTCAAAGGAAATTTCGTTCAACCAGCATCTGTCTTTTTGGAAGAATATGGAATCTCGCTGAGGATCCCTAAAGTAATTTAAACCCTATCCATTAACCACACATCAGGGAAGGAAGAGATGAATGAGGAAAAGGGGGGGGGGGGCTCGTGTTCTCAACATCCTCATGTCATCACTCCGAATTTTTGGGAAATTCTAGTTTCTACGTCAAACTTGAAAATGCCATTGATTAGTTGCTCTTTAAATCTGTCAGACCAGGCAGGTTTACGTTTGAGCCCACATAGGTTCTGGATGTCTCCGCACAGCGGGACCGCCTCTTTAAAATAAGGCGGTTATGTCGGTGAATTAGTCACATCCTGTGCTGTGAGCTCCATACAGGTGGACCGACTTGTTAATTAAATGATGGATGTGTGAAAACAACCCAAGGCAAGGTCTGACAGGGAGGGAGTTTCATTTCAATAATTACACGAATCAGTAAAATGAGCATTTTTTGATGTAATACCTGCAACAACTCGTCACATGTGGCTCAAACAAACCCAAAGATTAGCTAAGATAATCTCACCGCATGAATTTAAAACAAGCAAACGGAAAAAACCCACACTCTCGTTTTGCCTAGTAGCAGTCGTGCACAGCAAACATAAAGTGTAAAGCTTTTAATCCTTTTCTTTTCTTCGACTAAGTTTCTTTAATGGATGCTTAGTCCATAGTTGAATTGTTTGGGGGGTTTTTTTTAAAGAGTTGCTCCTCGCTGGCTCCTGGGGGGTAAATAAAATACAATCTCGTAGCCTTACGAGGACGCTGAAAATCGACCGGGGAGGTGCGATGTTTTTTTGTGTTGTTGGTTTTTTTTGGTTTGTTTATTTTCTGCTTTTCCACTGAACTGTGGATTTAAAGTTGCTTAAGATAAATAAATCTCCCCTCCTGATTACAAGGCGACTGCAGAGTCAATCCCGGGGAGCATCTTAAATGAATTATTGATCCCATGACCTTTTCCTGTGTTAAGGTTTGCTCTTGTTTGTACCTCCACTGTTGACTAGACTCACACAATGGTCTGGATTGATCAAATGTTAGCTTTCTACATCAGATTGTTAATTATTCAGGCCGCAGAATTGCATGAAGCATGGGGGGGGGGGGCATGTATCATTAAACACGCCTGATCGCTCACAATCGTGTCTGAGATCTTTTTGATTTATGGTCACATTGATTCAAATGACAAGTTCAGCAGAAGCCTCTTTGGCATTTGAACAGCAAACAATAGTTTTTAAAAGAAAATGTGTTTTCGTGTGGAGTTCTGCGGGTACAACAGTGCGACGCAGATATTTGACTTAATTATATTCTCCGTCGGGCAAGCACGTGCTCGACGGGCCTTTGTTGTCTGAAAATCGTCTCGATCGGGTTCCATTGTGTCAATTCACTGGAGAGAAATGTCAGCCAGTTAATCTTCTGTCAGGGATGATGTGATAGATGTGTCTTCTTTTGCAAAGACCTGCTTTAATTTAATCTCTGGCATGTTGACATTTTGCAAATGTAGACGGGCTGAAGTGTATGAATTGTCCGAGGGCGGCGAATGAAAAAACAGCCTTGACCATTTGGATAGTAAATCGAGTACACACGAAAAAAGCAATCATCATTTTCCTAATTAAGGTTCGGTTTTCACTTCAGCGGCGAGGGCGCTTTCTAACGGCTGGAGTTCTTAAATTGCTTTTTATTCGGTGTGCATTGAAAACAAATGGAACGGCCCGCAGACGTGACATTTTAGAGTGTGCCTCTCTTCTATCGTGAGTCTATTTGTTTCACTCGTCTCTCGGAGTTGGAAGCATCCAGGAAAATGTTAGTGAGCATAAATATTAATAGGACGCAGGGAAAGTTTCTTACGGAATACATTAGCGATTGTTTCTAAAGCGTGAGCTTCTTTTATACACCATTTGATCCTTTTAAATCCAAATAAAAGATTGTTTATGGATGTCTGATGAAAGGCGATGATGACCTTTACATCTGTTAACGAAGTGAAATGAGTTTCCCAGAGCTAGAATATAGAACTATAAAACCTTGGACGTAGGGGGGGATGGAGTTATCTCTCTGATAATCGGGTTTGGGGTTTTTTCTTGCCTTCCCGCTGATCAGCCTGGGATGGATCTGTTTACACAAATATTGACTCAATTCCCATGGTTTATTACACAGATAAAGCATTTTAGAGTGGCTTGCTTTTTCTTGCGCTAACAAACTCTCGGGCTCTCACAGGTTTCCAGAGTTGATACTTCACAGCAAAGTTTACTCAAAGCCTTTCTATCTTTCGAGATTCTCTTTACTGCACACAGGGAACGTTTGATCTGACGGAGCAGAGCGTGTCACAACAGTACTCAGGGAGGTGAATGAAGAGAACAGCTGCAAAAAACTAAGGGAACTGTGACTTAACTAGCCGGCTGAAAAAGTTGGAAATGCTTAAGATGGTCAGAAGCGGATCTCTGGTTTCATCCTGCTTGCAAGGGAAGAGGTGGGCGGATGGTAGATGAGCTCAAAGTGCAAAGTGTCGCTGACACTCTTGCAGCCTTGGATGACTGGCAATGGGCAGATGGCTTCCTTCCCGCAGAGCTCGGGTGGAGAAGGGTAAAAGAAACAGACAGGGGGAGATGTGGGTGCACGCCACCCTCCCGACATCTAATGATGCTAACCCTGCCCCCACCCGATGCATGGCTGAACAACCGCCAACGTTGCGCCCGTCACACAGCTGCCGGCGCTGACATGACTCTTGATGCCGTGTTCTTCGCCACACCGGACGGAGGCGACGGCAATCTCAGCGTGAGCGTACATGCCACGAGTGTGTGTGTGTGGGGGGGGGGGACCGTCTGTGTGTTAGAAGTGCAAAATGGGTCATGATTACGTGTGGCCAAGGATTCACAGTGGACAAAATGGGGAGGGGGGTCAGGCTGGGCCCCCCTTTCAGCCCCTTGCAATTCACCCCGAAGCGTGAGGTCCAGCGGAGGGTGTAATAATGGCTTAATTGCACCAAGAATGGGAGTTATTGAGTTATTCACACAAGCGTGGAGGATGTGGGGCTCAGCCCAGGGGGTTGTGACCATGTCGACAGTGGAGGAAGGAGTGGAGGAAGGACAGAAAACAATGAGTCATTTCTCTAATGAGCCCCACATTCCCTCAAAGTGTCTCCTGGTCAGCCAGATGTAAAGCATTCATATTAGAGAACACTGTCTGTGATGGCATTATGTGTGATGAAACGCACTAATTAGGCAAACAGAGAGCAAAAAAACAAGAAATATCTCAGGGAAGAAACCATGGAGCAATAATACACACTTTATTCTCTTGTTTTCTTTGTTTATTTTGTTTGTTCTTTTCTTGGTTGATGATGACATGTGTGTTTGTGCCAACAACAAGAAACCGAGTTAAGGCTAAAGTGAAAATGACACATCGGAGATAATGGCAGGGATCAAACTTCCAGGATCAGATATCAAAGACGAGCGTACATTCTGCTCAGATAAACACAGACTCGTTCGTGAGGACGTCACTCAGAGAGTGTGATTCCACACTGCCCCCCTGTGTTAACAACCAATGACAGCACATTTTCCTCCATCAGTCTATCAATGATGGTTCACTCAACATGTTTTGAGCTACTGGAAGCTTTCCTTCTCTAAAAAGCTCATAAAAATAACAGAAGCACTGCTGTTTTGTTTTGGTTGTTTGTTTGTTTGTTTGTTTGTTTTTTTTGGGGGGGGTTGCAGAAAACTGTGATGTACAATCCCGTAACAGCACAATCACATGTATTTTGCATGTCATCACATAAAACAAGTCATATGTTGTGATTGTTTGTCCCAGAGGCTGAAATGTTTGGTGCTCTATTTGCATAATGAAGACATTTTGGAAGCCATTTGCATATGCAGAGACACTTTTTGACCCTCAGCAAAATGTCAAGTGTAATCAGAGCAAAGACTTAGGTGATTGAAGATTACCTCCATCTGTGATAATAATGAGGAAAATAAGGGATTTGGGAGTCAAATACTTTATAAACTGTTTCATCCATGAGGAGCAATTTTCTCCAAAGAACCCCCTTATTTGATTATCTCCTGCTTTGTCATTCTTTTATCTACAGTTTCATTCAGTGTGGAAGTTTGTATCAACTTTTTTTTAATATAATTAATTAAGCTTTTTTATATATATATATTTCCACTAATTTAACCTCAATAGCAAAAGTACTTTTTCTCAAACTCCCATTGGAAGGATAGCCGAGGTGAAGTGAAAAGAGAAACTCTTTAAAAATCCATGTGAAAGAAAAGAAAAGAAAAGAAAACTGAACGTGGTTTTACGATGCACTCATATTGAAACCGGAGAAAGTACCTTCACTGTTTTCTGATAAGCCGTGAGTAACACCACCTAATTCTTTGACCTTCACAGCAACAAAACCCACTCCCAGCATTTAAAATCAGTAGTTTATGAGTTTATGACTAAAACGCAAACTCGATGAGGATCCAGATTTATTTTAATAAAACATCTTACCTTCCACAGATTCATGAAATCCTTTGGAATAACTGACTGCGCATTACCTCTGCTACATAGTCGTGACAGTGACATGCCATCCACATCTTCATACAACAGTTCCATCAAGCCATTCCTTGATGGAACTGTTGAAGTTGATGCTGTGTTACATCATGGCCCAGAAGATTTAGGGACGTAAAGATGAACAGATAGTGATGAGGCGTTTTGGACCGGTTTGGGTGCAGCGTTTTTATGATAATCCCTCTGGCGTAGACTTCAGGCTTGTAACTTGCCTAATGTTTTATATGCATATAAAAGTTATATACTATGTTAAGTGAAAGGGGAAAATGAACATGGTATGTCAAGTATGAATACACACAACCACTGCAAACCCACCTGGGAACCACATAGCCATTTGAAAACCAGCTGTTGGGATATGTCGGAAAATTGTCAATTTGTCTTGGAAAAAAAAAAACAAACATGTTTGGTATTTGCGCCATAGCAATCCACACAACTCAGTTTGACATTAAATCATGTGATAATGTAATTCTCTACCACCGGCTTTAACTCCAGAGGGCTTACATTGACATGCCGGCAGTTGCATCATTATTATTGTGGTGTGAAGATGTCAGTGTTGTCATCTTGCATTTTAGAGGCCTGGGAGAAAATCACACAAACATGTTTTTTCATAAGAGTTTGAGATCTGCAAAGTTTTCTGAGGTGCATTGATTGATATATTGCATTTGCCTCGCTACCTCTCTGAACACTTCATGCTTTCTCTGACCTTTAAGAAATTAGTTTGTTTTGTTGCCTTGCTGACAAGACATTCTACTGGCCTGCTACTACTGACGGAAGAGCATTCCTTTAACCCACATGCTAAAAACAAGTGAAGCCTCAGCCAGTAAACTCAAAAAGCTATTGTACTTACTGTTAGGTAGGCACAGCATGAAAATTGGATCATGATCAAGTACAGCATTATTGATTGGATTTCTATGTGGGCCAAGATCCTGACTTTATTGCACATTGACATGGTGAACAACATCATGGCAAGCATCCCATTATGCAAACAAACACATTCGCGCACACATGCCTCCCCGAGGCAATCCGCTGTTATATTTGAGATGTAGGATTGGGGAATTTGAGGGAGAAAATCCAATATCTACAGTTCGAGGCGACACTATCAGACCTGAAGAACATCTACTAATTCAAAACCAGAGAGGAGGAGGTGAAGGCAAGCGGTCTGAGAGCGATACCTGTCGAGCCCAAAGACCTGAAACTCAATACAGCCAGAGGAGTCCTTGTAATCCTAGAAATGAATTAAGAGCAAACTGGAGAGCTGGAAGAAGTAGGCAGAAAATGGAGCATTGCTCTATCTGACCAAAAAGTCTGGAGCGCAGTCCTTCACAGTAAATAGAAATTCACCAGGGAAAGAAGTCAGCAGAGACTGGCAGAGAGTTTGAGGCAGAATCTGATGCATTTGTTTCCCACCAGCTTCTCTCATTTCATTCTCTGCAAGTATAAGCACCTTTTCCTACAGGTGAAAGTATGCCACATGCTGGTAAACACAGAAATCCATCCTTGTTGTTCAGGTTTTACTGCAAGTGTGCATGCTTTTAAATTGAGTAAGCAGACATTTCAATTGACCTTCATGTCTCGCATCAACACCGTTTACTAAATTAAGCATCTCAACTAAAGGCATCTGAACGGCGTATTTACCAAACCATCTCTGTTTGTGTGTTCGTGTGAGAGTTTCTTGGCTGTTGTGTGTTAAATATTAGAGTAATCTTTCTCGTGATAGGCGAAACTTACTTTGCCGCGCACTTAGGGCAATGCTGCAACATTTCTCCTGAGATAGAATCCTGTGAATCAGAATGAGGAAAAGTCAGGGTTCATCAGCTTATTGTCTTAAAGAAACAAACACAAGAGAATATGTGGAAAAAGAGGAGTGAAATATTACATAGAGTATGTGTTATTATTTTACATGTGTTAAGATACCTTTGATTTATAAGGACACTTGCTAAAAATCTCATGATTATTAATTCCCAACGTTGGGAATCTTTGCGCATCTACAGTATGTCTGGCAGCCTTTTGTCGGGCCAAAGAACACAACGTATTTGAAAAGGATAAATGTCAGATTTATTCCGACCGATGCAACATGAGCAGTTTTAAGCTCTGTCTGGTCAAATGCACCGCGTACGTGCAACAAAACAAAACAAGAAACAAATTCACCAAGTTACCTTAAACAGACCGAAATAGAGGCAAGGAGACCAACGTGAGCTACAGTGAAGCCACGCACAGAGAGATCAGTCAATGTCTGTGTGTGTGAGAGTGGGGAAGAGTGTCTCTGTAGTGTCTCTGTAGGGAGGGGCGGGCGCTGTGTGTGACTGGCCAATCAGTGAGCATGAAGACAGTCAATTCTGAGGATTTTCCTTCAGCTATGCCAGCTGGGATAGCCTCCAGCTCCCCGTGACCCGCGCACGTGGATGAAACGGTCAGGAAAATGAATGAACGAGCATAATTATTGACTAGAGTATTGACTCGTTCATGCTTCGAGTTTCGCTCGTAGTATGCTCGTACTCGTCAAAAATGCATTATCTGTACCGGATACTCGTCTGAAACAAGTATACTGCATAGCATCACATGTTTTTTCGTATCTCCGAATGTTCATAATTTGAATGTCCATAAATTGAGGACTGCCTGTATAGATTAAGCACACTGTTGGCCATACATCTTTCTTTAACTCTAGAATTTTTGGATTAAAATCTTCTGGAAAATGAAAGCTGAAATTGCCTGACAAAAGAACTCCCTCTCTTGACTTGTGTTGTTTGAGGAAAAAATCGTTCTGTTGTCTCGTGGACAAGTAAAACCCCAGGAAGTCATAGGTCTGGGATTTTCATTTTAACAGGTGTCCTTCATTATACAGAACATAGAAAGTATAAAACGAGAAGCAATTCCACTATTAGCAACCATAGAGTGACCTGAATTCAAAAGATATCCTAATAACTGACCAGCGTATTCACCACAGCTGATTATTAACTTGAAATAATTGGCATGTCGAATGATTCCAGAGAGCCTCATCCACACGCTTCAACCGTGTCCCGAGAATGAGCACGCTCTGCTGCGATTCCCTTGGCTGCTGCTATGAAAAAAAATAGCATAATTCATTATCTCCTGTAAAGGCTACACTTCCCTTTTGCATCTTTAGCAACTGAAATGCTCTTCTGCGATGCTAAATTGCTCTAGCGGCCATAAGGGGTGTTTTCAATTAGCTGGACCTGATGTCGCTGAAGAAAATCTGTCTCCTGTGTCTGGAAAACCGTAAAGCAACAAAACTTTAGTGGCTCAAAATGTTCCACTTGACCAGTTACATTTGGCGAGGTGTGTCTATGGGGTGTTTGTGTCCCTCTCTCCTTGACATTGCTAATACTCATTTCTTCCATGCACATTCCTTATCCTTATCTACACTTCAATCTGCATTAGCACTCCCCCAGGAGAGGTAATTCACAGGCAGCAGCACATTTTTCATTCAAGCTCTGCTGTTTAAACATGTCAGATAATCAGTGAATCTACACTGATGGTGTATTAAAAAAGATGAGAATCTTGATTCATCATGCATGTACATGACATTTAAATTTTACTATAGTCGCTGAATGATATGCATCGAATATAGTTCCTGCAGTTAGGATGTTGAAAGTGCAAGATCTTACCTTAAACCGATTTTTTTACATGTCTTATATATGGTGGTATAACTAGATCACCATTGAATGAGAACCTGACAAATGACAATGTCACATCAGCATGGCGATGACATGAAACTAGGGTAGATCACATGGAAGGATTAGCTTTGATTCTCACCAGTCTGTTCTCTCCGGTCAAAAGAAGCTGTGAGTGGAGACGTTTGTTGTTTGCGAGATAATTAGCAGGATAATTGGATGAAAATGTCAATCAAATCCATGGTGTGAAAACTCAACCACATGCTGACGAAAACTCAGAGTGAGGAGGATCTACAGATGTATTCTGATACTGTCTATATGGAGACGCCAGGATGTGGCTTACTGATTTAGTCTTGGTGCCATTCCAGTATGGAGGAAAACGGCAAACTAGTTTATTTGCCTCCTTTTTTTTTTGGCTCAAAAAAGAGCTGCAGAAATTCAAAGTTGCAATGTTGACTCATTTTAGGCTGCCAGTCACCTATGCTAAGATAAGGAAAATACTTTCTGAGGCTCGACTGACCTCATTTCAAGTGGATTTGATATAGGATGAGCGATCTGCCGCTCTCGACTCTGGCCTGATGGAGGTGGTGTTACCCGAGCGGACTCATACCTGTGAACCTGATGTTATCTCGGCAGATGGGCTGTGCAAGGGAGGGAAGTAAAACATATGCAAGGGTGAAGCAGAGGGAGCGCACTCCCTGGGTCCTTGTAATTAAAATCCCAGGAGTCGTGTCGACTAGCAGATATTGTCCACCTATATTTGCAGGTGCCTGCGATGGCACTGTCGCTGTGTTTCACCTAGAAGACGAAAGACAATTAAAAGCTGCCGTCTCCTGGTTGAGCCTGTTTGGTTTCCACGGAGAGGACACATAATTAAAGTGACACCTGCTCATTCCCATTTGTGAAGCCTTTCCCAGTGTGTCCTGGATTGCGGTACAGAGAGCCGGGCAGTGACTGAGAACATACAGCTGTAGAGCGTGAGTGAGATCATCCTTAATGTTCAGTGGCATCTTCAAGATTCAGCCATGCGGAATGAAGACAGAGGTGCCGTGGGCGGTCGGGTACACAGCGGCTGGTTGGCCAGCGTGACTCACCTGTCCTCAAACTGACACAGGAAGAGCTCATTTTTTAGTTAATTATAGAAAGAGGGAAATTGTTACACGCACCAGATTCTATTACAGCATGTTATATTGTCACCGTAGAGCTTCAGCTGGACCAAAGTCAATTATAGAGTCACTGTGAACCAAGCTTTCATTGATTCTGGAATCTGGGGGGGGGGTTGTTCTTGTTCATGTTGCATCGTGTACATTTGATCCGGTCACTTTTGGCTTCACATTGCCTTTTTTTTAAGTGCAGTAAAGAACCTTTCAGGACATACCTACATCCTGTCGTCATCATCTATAAGGGCAGTGCCTCTCTGTACTTGATGATTGATTGCGCAGAATTCCGTCCAGGTCATCATTAAGAGGAGAACTGTCCTCATTTGTGGACGTACCACTTTTTCTGATGGTATGACGTATCTATACATGCTGCCGCTGCAGTTTCTTTACCTTCAGGTGACATTGCCCACTATTTCATTTTCTCTCTTGTCCTTGTTTGAATCCCTGTTAATGTAAAATACAAGTTTCATTGATTTTTTTTTTTTTATGTCTTTGTTTAAGCAGGCTTCTTATTTCTTTGGACCACATCGCAGTTAAATACCTCATGCCATGTCTTCCTCTCCCCTTGTGTTACCCGAGCTCATTTTTAATTTCCTCCTTCTCCCTTTGATTTCCTTCTTCTTTTGTGCAATAGGGACAGTAGTCTGCTGTAACTTCCTCTAATTGGTCTAAACATTAAAATAAAATAAAAAATAAAAAAGTGTTGCAAATGATCAAAACCAAGACCACCTCCTTTTGTCAGACCAAAGATTTGTTTTCTGGTCCAGACCTCAGTCTGGAGGGGGTGGTGGTGGTGATGGTGGAAGCCAGGGGGTGGCACCTGCAACTTTGGTCCAAACTTGGCTATGAAGTCAAGTCTAGTCGTGTGGATCATACTTACAAGTGACATCACAATCCATCAGTGTGTGTCCAGCTAAAAACGAATGGCGGGTATTCCCTCCAAAATGCCATGAAAGCTACCTTTCTGACACCTTCTCTTGACCTTTTTTTCCAGCGATCCCTTAACCTTTTCTTGATGACACAAATCCTGCTCTGGGGGATAACTCGCTATGGCACACAGATTGTCAAGCTGTTGTTGAAAATATCCCAAGTTGTTAGAACACATTTTCCTCATGTCATTTCCTACATAATGGCCCCTGCAGCTACCAGACATCCCTGGCGAAGGAAACCTGGGACTCATGCTAAGCTGTCATGTCTCGCCAGTCCCCGGTGGAAGATACTCCGCTGTACTCAGTGCAGATTCAGTGACCCAGGCTTACAGAAGAAGGCCCAGTGGGAGCCGGTGCCCTACTCACTGCACAACAGGTAATTATCACCACCATCACCCAATAAGTGGTTTATTCAAATGAGGAAAATTGATATGTAGATTAGGTGCTGTGTCGTTCACTATGTGCACACACATAAACAGGAATAGGCTAATATTGCACACATGCACACACACGGCTCAGCACCAGTACAGTGTCAGGTAGACGGCACGACGCCTGGATCACACACAGGCATGCATGCACACACATACACACACAAACACGCACACACACAAATTCATCTTGACACAAGCAGATTAGGATGCAGAGGATGTCCCGCAGTTCTCTTTATTAACATATGCCATCACACCGGGGGGGGGGGGGGATGTTTAGCAGAGCATCACCAGCACTGCAAAACATTATTTATCAAAATTCAACAGCAACCGTTATTTCATTATCTGTCTTTTTGCCGGTTTATGCAGTTCCTGCAGTCAGGACATGGAGAACAAATGCAGAGCTCAGCAAAGAGACTAAATGTTAAACTTGATTTAATCAAAAGAACAACATTGCATCATAGCAACCTAAAGTCTGTTGATTGTGTTCAGAACTTGTTCTTGTTTTTTGACCAAAAAAAAAAAGTTGTTCGAAGATTTACACGTTTTACTGAAAGGTCACACCATCGACTGCCTTTTCTTGGTCAGCTTTCGCATCTATACACATCTTTAGTCGCCATGTCATTACTAAAAGATGATGCAGCGAAGCTGAAAAGGGCTACTTGACCATTTCAGTGGCATTTTTTTCATGATATTTGTTCTCTGTATGAAGACATTGTTACACTGCAAAAACAAATTCACATGGTGTTTTTGGTCATTTAAGGCACGCAGCGCAGCTACAACGGTTTTAAAGACGCACATTCTCCATCTGCTCCGTGGGTCTCAGGAAGTCTTTCTTTCCATTGCTGAGTCGGTGCATTTTGAAACAGCCGAAAATCACTTAGGGGATTCAAATGAGGGAGATCAAGGTCATAAACTCTTTTTCACTGAGTTTAAGTGTCGCACCATGAGATTATAGCCTCAGCACTCAAATCCACTTGTTATCAAGTAAAAAAAATTTTTTTTTTCACAGCCTTGAACAGCACCGTTGGGAACCTTATTAGGGAGTTAGAGGCTCAGATATGATTTAATGACAATAGATGATGAAGCACCTTGCCAATTTATCAGATCCTTTGTGACTGTGCCAACATGTTTCTGATAAACCACACATCTTTTCTAATTCTGTGTCTCTCTAATTGTGCTGAGGCTTTCGCTGACACATCATAGGCCTGTTGACTTTAAGTTGTTCCAAGCATAAATCCGTGATTTGCTTCTTTAATTTCCGAGTGTGCTGACCTGGTACTTGCTTTTTGAATCTACTGCGCACCCATTGCCTGTAATATAACTATTTTGTAGATAAATTACAGACATCTTCTATCTGGCCGCTGAAACAGTAAATATGGATTATGCCTTGCATGTCCTGGGGGCTGAGCTCTTTGCTCCTTGAATTATTCAGTTTTCTTTCCTGTTCAGTGTCCTCTGGGGAGAACCCATAAAAAATGTTGCCTTTAGGCAAGTCATAACTTTCTGCCACTGCAGGTTGGATTTGTATGAAACATTATCAGCTTGTATGGGACCGGCTGGCACCAGATATGACCAATATGTCTTTTTCCATCCCTGGAAACCAACTCACAGTCGCCATAGCCTTAATAAACATATTTATTTAAGTTACTGGTCATTGTCCAGACCAACAGCATGATGCTTTGGCTTTGGAAACAGATATAAACATCCTCATTTTTGTGCATCCACGCACATAATATCACATAATAACCAGTGAGACTAAGAGGCATAAAAGTCAGTGTTCTGCTAAGACCATTTCATTGTCACTGACAAAAACCCACTTCTTCAAATGGAGTCATACTAAGACCTATTCATTTGTATAGTATCTTTCAATAATGAAGCCATTTGAAGTACTCTGCATCCGATGGGAAATTATACTGTTTGAAAAATGATAATAAAATGATGCACAAACATACTCTTTGTGAGCAAATTAGATCTTTTATTCATAGCCTTCAGCTAAATATATGCATGTTTTGTATATATCAAGTTTCTCGACACCAACAATGAAAAGTTTAATAGCCAGAAGGTGCTAATGCCTTTTTCTAAAGGTTAAATTCAGAACTAAAGATTATCACACAGTCGTGAAGTTTTGTTGCAGTTGAGAAGTTTTTGTCTCATTATGGTTTTCAAGCCTAATTTGTCTCGCTTTGCTCTTTTACTCAGACCTCAAGTTTACATCCAAGGATGTATTGACTTTGATTAATGGGCTGAACAGTATTTTTGGTGCCTTGGGGATAATGAACTGAAGATGAATATGCCTCGATTCTGTCGTTGAATAATAGAGCATTTTGAAGTTTTTAAACTTTATTTCATGGCTTGTCTCAAAGAAGACCTCCTTCATATCTGGTCAGAGTCTTTGTCAAATATGGATCTCATCAAATTAAATTCTTAAAGGCAATCTGTTGATGCGTCACATAGAAGTTTATTATATTCATTAATCATACATACCATATCTGATGGAATGGAGGAGCTGTCACAGGCTGGGAGTCCAGCCCTCAGGATGTTTTCCACTGTCCCTAGTGTCTGCTGTATCGAAGTACAGGGCAGTGGGTGGCACAGTGAGTCTGGCTAAGGCGAGCCTAATAAGGGCTAGAGAGACTTGTTTGTCGTGAGGCTCCGGTGGCAGTTCAGCTGAAGGTCATATATCTGCAGTCCGTGCCAAGTTTTCGTATCACACCGGGATTTCCGAGATCATAAAATGACATTAACATTACGGCGATGGCGAGCATTCGGCAACTCCTGCACATTCCTCGCATAAATCTTCTCTCTCTACTGAAAAGCATTTTATATCCAGAAGTTTTAGAGGAGCACTCTCAGGATAGTCACTTCCAATTGATTTGGAGATGTTTCCAAGGAGACCCATTTGAGTGTGTTCCCCCCTTTTCTCCTTGTCACTGGCAGGCACAAAATTAATTAAAGCAGGCCTTCTCTCTTGAGTATATTCTCTAATAAGTAGCTCATTGCCCCTCTGACATTTGAGAATGTGTGTGGCGTGTGTGTATGTGTGTGTGTGTCCATTAGTGTTTGTGCGGGTGTGTGTCGTGCATCTTTTCATAAATAGCCACCGAGAGGAGGTTTTTCATTTTACTCAGTCGCCAAGATCAAAGGAGCAGAAATGAGGTTTAGCTGCAAACTTTCAGGGTAATGGAGTCAAGCTGGCGGCCATTCATCATTGCACTGCGAATAGACCACACCGGGATACAAGAAAATACGTCCGGACACATGTGGAGTTTACAAAACGACACAAAACAGGCGAGACATGAAATGAACACACGTAAGTCTAATTCAGGTGCGTCGTCTGCTTTAATGAGACACATGTATGACGTCCTTCACCTGTTTCCTATCAAAGTATTTGAAAAATGCTTTGGAATACTTTGACAGGAAACAAACTCTCAAACACAATGATAAAAGTTCTCCGTCTACTTTCTCAGACGCGAGCAGTCAAAGACGATATATATTTTCTGACACTCGGTTCCTATACAGTAGTCATCGACATGCATCATTAGAAGCAAACCACACTGTTGAGCGGTAACTGACAGTGAAGTGGAACTTGTTGTTTTCCCCCAGCTCCATCCACAGGAACTGAGGAAAAACATCCCAACATTCTGCAAGGTCCAGTTCCCAGATCAGTGAGATACCCCCACCACCACCACCAAAGCACCCCCCAGAGAAACAGAAAGCCAGCATTCAGCTTTGTGAACAAATTGGTGTAAACAACCATATCTTCTTCTTTTTTTGGTCACATTTTGTATACCGTATTTAATATTTCAGTGTTTACACCCAGATTAGATGTGAATTCATTGGTAATCATTTGAATATCCTTTTTCTTTTACCTCCGTCGAGGAGATTTTCATCAGTGTTTTTGTTTGTTTGCTGGTTTGTTGGCAGGATAAAGCAAACCCTTGTCCAAATAGAGATAATTTAGTTCATTTTGATCCCGATCTGAACAAAGAGTTGAGTCAGGATTTTTTTTTTCCACCTTCAACACTGGCCATTTTTCATAACTACATCAAAAACGATGCTGAACCAACTTTAACATTATTTTGGAGAGCTGAGTAGAAATGAATCAGCTGTATCTACTGTAGAAATGTTATCTACTCTACCAAGTTCCAGTCTAGCACCTTACTAAGTATTTTTTTATCATGATTGTTCCAATAGTTTTCAAACACAAAATTGATACTGATGTAATTTGCATTTTAAACCACACCCACTGAGAGACTACAGCATTGAAACCAAGGGATACACAAGCATCCTGAGACACATGATTAAAGTGATGCATTCATTTATTTTGAGGACTTCAGGTTCAAATGGACATTTGTTATTAAAATTGAGAAACCAGCTGATGTGGTCAGTGGCTCAACTCTGTGCTCTTGTTCATACCTCTCCAGAACTGCCCCCACTGGAGACTTCACACTTCAGCGGTCTGGGTGTGTTCACTGACTCGTATCCTCTCCCATCCAGACACGAACCGGAGGCACAGAAGATGTCATGAGATGTCATGCAGTGTGTCAGAGACCGTGAGTCAAAGCAGCAGCAATCGCCCGTACTGCCATTAATACAACACACATAGAAAAACAGCAGGTGAAGGAGATGGAATGATGGGGGAAAAAAAGGCCCTTCAAATAGTTGAAATAGAAATAAACACATAAGACTTGCACAAGGATTAAATGAGGTAAGATATTTGAGGTTTGTTTTAAGTCTGTTGCCTGTTATATGAGAAATAATATTTTATTGCATATCTATTTTGGCACATTTTACATTGCTGTCTTGGCCAGGCCTCCCCTGTAAAAGAGTTTTATTTTTTTATTTTTATCACTAAAGCGAATATTCCCAGTGAAATAAAAGTTTAGTAAATCATAAAATGCCTGGACGGACAGATGGATGAATCACCATCCTCTAAAAGCATGGCTGCAAAAAAAGAGGTGCTCTTTTCACCTTCATTAAAGACAGATCCCACCCTCCCAACCTCCACCCCCACCACCACTATGAACTTGAGCAACTGCCGTGAAGTGAGTCAGTCATGGGGAAGAAGTGAAGGATGCAGTTAATCCAAAAGATTCACCTTTTTTGCCTGGAGTAGCCAGAGAAGCTGAGAAATCAAACCCGAACCTGGGCTGAATGGATGAGCGGTGGAGGAGAGTTTAGTTTTATATCTCTCTCTCGGGGACGGCACCGAGTCCCTGATGGGTTCTTTTCTGGGACATTTAACAAATCCTCTGTGAATTGATGAACCCTTAAGAGAAAAGTTCTCACCAGTACCCAGTGAATTTTACAATGGAGCTAGAATATTTGCCAATAATAATAATAATAATAATAGTAATAATAATAATAATAATAGTAATAATAAAATTAATAATAATAATAAAATGTGCATTTGGCACTAAAACACAACACTCATTAAGAACTAAAACTGCATGTGAATATCCTTGCATTTATCTGTAAGTGCCCTGAAAAAAAGAATTCATCAGGATAATAGCAACTCAACTCCTTTGTGAAAGTGTTTAATAGCAACTATTAAGCAACAAAGGTGAAAATAGCCCCTTTAGCGCCTAATCCTTGTAAAATAAAAGCAGCTTCTTTTTTTTTGTGGAGAGAAATCACAAAGACTCGTGCACCGCCTTTCCGCTCCTCTCGCCTAATAGCCTGAAATAATCAAACATTCATCGGATGCAAATGACATGCGAGCAGCCAGTCGTCTAACAGGTGAATTGCTCTGTTGCACAGCTAACATGTGGCACAAAAGAACATGGTGATGAGTGAAATGGTGAAATTGTGAATTAAAGCGGACAGGTTGTAGACAGGACTGATTATGTAGTGTTAGCTCACTGGTATATGCTAAGGTCTGCTGCGTTGCTTAACAACAAAGCCCGGGTCTGTGTTCAGCTACTGATGAGCACCACAGGCATTTAATATTTTTGCTTTGATCCACAAATCATTTATTGGGTTGAATTACTGCATATTTCCAAAGCCAGTTAGAAAAATAAAGACACATAGCAAAACGATTTAAATAATAAAAAAGACACTCATAATGACTAAATTAAAAACAAACCAGAATGACGTTCATCAGACACATACTGCACCTCAGCCAAACCCAATGCACCTCTTTAATTCCATCGTTCCTCGTCCAGAATCAAACTCAGAGCCTAACCAGATACAGTAAAGCACTGCAGATTGAATCCTAATCTCTATTTGGATGAAGGAAAAGTGGATTAATAGTACCAAAGAGTTTTAAAAAATGTCCGAATTTCATTTGGATATCCTCATACAGCCTCATCAAGGAAAAGCAACGAAATGGAAATCAGCTACAAAGAAATCCCTCACGGCCTCCCGAAGAACTCATTAAGAAAAACAGAATCGATCTGCCGAGCTGTTGATGGAGGCGAGAATGAGTGCCGGACAAGGCCGGTCAACTGGCTTAATTTGGATCACTGCTTTAAGCCAGTTTTGTCTTCTGGCACCTTTCACCACCTTCACACGTTAAAATCCATCTCCGCCTTCTTCAACCTTTGCCCGTCCATCCATGTGTCATGTTACAGCATCTGAGCATGCGGTGCAGAAGCATTCATCTGCAGAGGATGTTGTTATCCGCATTCACCCCTTTCCAAGTCCACTACACCTTTGACAAACACAAGTTGTGTGGTGAACTGTAAAGTACAAAATAAATTGCTGTCAGAAAGGAAACGCTCATAAATACGATTTTTGGGGTCTTCATTCTGAAAGGCTTGCCTTTTGATGTCTCTGAAAAACAAACTTTTTGGAGTTTCGAGTTATAGAGAAAGTGTTTTTTTTTTAAAAATGAAGCTAAACCTGATGAAAATAAAAATGGAGATAAATAAACCGTTTTTTTTTTTCTTCCTGCACTGGCTGTGGCTTTATTTAACAGTTGTCTCGGCCTCAGGCTACATGCCATTTCAACTTACGCATCTCGGCAGATGTGGTAACTTTTTCAAACACAGGTGGGTGGGTGGGGGGCAGGTCAGCTTTTCGCCTCATGGTGAGAGTTGTGGACTTGTGGGGTTTTTTTAAGGAACTGTTTGATACATGTTTAAACTTTTAAAGCCGGAGTCGGTCAGAAAATGTTCTTTCACCTTTTCATACCGATGAACAATAGCCTTGTTCTGCACTAAATGACAAAATGTGTCATGTGTCAGCTTTCACATTTCCACCTGCTGTGGGGGGTCAGATTGCTTCAGGTTTCATCATGTATTGGCATTCACCTTGACTGAGTCCCGTATGGGACTCAGAAAAAAAATGGCTGCCTTCCATATTAAATCATCTGCAGTAAGCGCAGGACCTGTCCATCATTTGTGTTTTATGGAAAGACGTTCCCGTCTCTCCGGCTGCCCATTTGTCGATAGGATCGGTGGTGTTTACTGCTCCCACGGCGACTGGGAAAAGCACCCGCCTTCCGATTGGCATGAACAAGAGCAGGTGAGAAAAACGGAGAAGAGATTAAAGGATTTCGCAAAGATGGCAGAAGGGGGTAGAGGATAGGAGATGAGAGAGCGATGGAAGTTAAAAGAAGACGGAGGTGTTTGTTGAGGAATCTGTCAGCGCTAATTACCCCCACGTGCTTCATTAAGCGCTGGGTTTGGTGATGGAACTCCAGTGAGGGAATCAGGTGTGGAAAACGCCCCGGCGCTTGCACTCCGTTGAGTCATGAATGAGACACAGCCTCCTTGACACTCCTTTATTCCTCAGGTCATTGCCAATCAGCCGGGGGGGGGGGGGCTGCCTCGCTCCTCGGCCCACTTTGTGCAAGAAGAAACACCACCCCATTAAACTCATCCCGCCTGTCAGTACCAGTGCTAAAAGCCCGCCTGGGTGCCCCCTACCAGCGATTAAACTGCAGACTATACGAAATCCCATGGATATTTACTGCCTAAGCAAAGCATTAAACTTACATGGTCTCATATACAAATGGTATATTATCACCTCTTGACTACAAAGTGCACATAAAGCCGGTCAGCATGTGGCTGAGTAGGTGCAGGATGAAGCCATTGACCTGGCGCTACAGAGTATGATGTAATATACCTTTCTGGCACCACACAGGTCAACAAAGAAAAATGTACGAGGAAGGGTCGTGCAGATATTAAAACGTCTACATACGTAGAAAGTCACTGAATGGGCGGCTCAGACGACGCAGAAGTCGTCCACAGATCAGGTTTGTGGTTAACAATCTGCATGTCTGAGAGTCCTTATGGAATTCGCTTCAGTAGATTAGCTTCATGCTACATATTTCAAGTGTAATTGTGTTTAAGACATCAATAGGTAATGCAGATTATTTGCATTTGTGACATGTAGCCACAAATGCTTTTTGTTGGGATTGGTTGATGTGTAAGCTATGTTAAGCTAACATGATTCATTGCAATGAACTAGATTGTGGGTGGTGGCATAACCAGTCAAGTGCATTTTCTTTTTGTGTATTCGGCACTGCTGCGTTTCATTTGGAGCTACACTCGAGACGCTTTGTGCTGTGATCACGTCGTTGTGAACACATACTAAAACACCAGCGCTATTGGTGAGATATCCAGGTGTTCCTGGTGCTGTGTGGGAGGACTGATCCAATTAGAGCCTCTATGAATGGTCAATGTTTGTCAGACAGCCGGAGAATGCCTCTAATTTTCCTCCAGCTCTGACAGCCCTTAATGATGCTTCCTTCTATTATAACAGTGGTTTAGTTATTTGGTGAAATGATCAAACCAGAGCAACAGATGTCATTTCTCTACAATGCAGCACATTCCATCCTTTTGTTGAAATCGGAGGAATTTTTTGTTATTAAAACCCATCGGGTCAAAGATGATGTATACTAAAGTTCAGCATACTGTAACTATGACAACCTGTGTGCGACTATAACTTACACCCGTCTGCCATGTCTCCCAAACAGCATCTATGCACAGAGCGATACTGGTACATGTGACTGGATTCCTCTAGACTTTGACTGTTTCAAAGGTCAGCCACCTCCGCTGCGAGCTGAACATTATTTCACCAACTGCAGTGCTGCTCCAGCGTACAGGTAAAGAATAATTGCAGAGAAAGTGTCCAGTATCAGAAATAGATGGATGATGCAGAGAGAGGAGCTGCCTCTGATAACAGAGCCTTTGAAGGGCATCATCCCATCCCATGGTCACTTGCCAAAGAAAAGAATAACACCAATATTTTATATCTTCAAAGCTTTTTCTTTTTTTGGTCGTTTATGCAAAATACTGCAAAGTCTAGTTCAGCAGTTTACTTATATGACCAAAACTATGCATTCACCTCCATTGTACAATAACCTCTACAAAATGTGTCAAATTAAAAATAAACCTTTTTTTTTTTAAATGGTTATGGTAAAAATATTTGCTTTGGTTTGATTTGGTTACACATTCATTTTGGAGTGGAAATAAAAGGGTTTTTATTCATTGTAACTGAGGTTAGAATACAATAATTACATTTAACTGTAAAGTTCTGAAGTCATGTTCGCCAAGCAATAATTCCTGTGTTGGGAGTTGCAGTAACCCTAACCCTAATCCTAACCCAAACCCTAACCCTAACTAGGCCCCACCCACCCCCACTCCCTTATGTGGTGAAAGTGATGATTACGCTCAGTGTTGATATTCAGATTATTATTTTTTTAAATTTATTTTAAATGTCAAGTAGTCTGCATTCATTTAGAAGAGTGAGCAGGCAGTTCCCCTGGAAGTACTCAGGAAATAATGGACACCCTGCAGTCAATTAGAATTTAGTTTTTTGCCTGAATCGCTGAATGAAAAGAATTTTACCTTATACATGAATGCTTATTTAATGCCTGAATTTTAAAAAAAAAGTGTGAAAGATCGACCATCGTAATTAAAATTGCAGCTATGTTGCAGATTTTATTAGGTGCTACTAGCAGTGCATCATTGGAAGCATTCAACTGAAAGTCAGCTGTGTTCTAGATGTAAATAAGCAAAACTGCTCTCACCCCGGCATGCAAAATAGAAAAAAACAAAAAATAACACAAGTTTCGGGGGAGTTTTGAAGTACAACTTTCCTCAAACAGTTGACATTTGCAGAGTAAATATTCATAAAACATGGAGAACACCTGAGTAAATCTTAAATAAATGCATCACAAATGTTTTAATTCATTGCATTTCCATCAAATTCACAGTTTTAGTCCTGTTTAAACATTTGAAGCAGAAACACAATGATATTCATGGATATCGTTGCCTTTGAAATTTAAAAATATACAGTAGTAGGCATGGAAGTTTTTTTTTTTAAATTCTTTGGTGCATCTCCATTTCCTGTGGAATGGTAATAGAAAAAGGTTTATTACCATACACCTAACCTCTCAAATGAGAGCAGCGTTTATGCATAATGGCTTAATGGTCGAGGATCTATTCCTGTTCATTTTTATGTTGGGGTTGTTTTTTATATGCCGTTTTTCCCTGGGGTGGTGTTTCACAGGTCAAAAATACAGAAAAAGGGGGATGAAGCTGGAAAAGTTTGTGCTTTCAAAACAGAACGGACAAACTAATGACTACTAACCAGAATGAATTGATTGGGTCACATCGCCATACAGTTATTTTAGCTCATAATCCTACATCTCACTAAGTTATGTAGGAAAACACAAAGCTGCCGCGTGAATTTATGCGAAGCTGCAGCTGGTCGGCGTCTTCCTGAACCCAGGTAGAACGTTACAGAGATCCAAACATGTCAAAGAAGATGTCAGGTAATGCTGCACAATGAAGTAGTGCTGAATCTCTCTAGGTTACGGTATTTTAAAAAATCTGTAAAGCAGAGGGGAATTTTTTGACCCTGGTGAATTTCGACAATTTTTATTAAATAGAATAATACTCAAAGGATAAAATACGGCACATTATAACAACAATACAATCTACAACTACCGACTCTGTTCTCTAAAATGATGTTTGGGCTAAATAAATACGTCCCTAGAACAATGTGGTATCGAAGATGTTATAAAAATATGTTGATGTATAAAAATATGGTATTTGGTGAAGGCCTAGTGCTTTGAATGGAATTAAACTAAAATGTTCTTAGAGTTTCAGATCTGGGATTTTTATGAAACTGTTCAGAGTCTGTCCTTGAAGACTAAACATCCCAACACACATTCTTGAAAGTTCACCAAATACTCACCTCAAAGTCAATCGAGCTTTGATAATTCCACCGTGATTCATTTTAAAGTTAAGTTGCAGCAAAGTTGATACCGATACAGCAAAATTAGAAACCACAGACAGATCTCTGCAGACGCAAACACCTCCACCCACTTCCAGCAGGTCATAAGTGATACTTGAGAGGCATCTATATCACCTTATTGCAGGATAATCCTACCCACTCTGTCTTTAAGTGCAATGCAGTTATATCTTTGTACAGTTTTAAAATGCTGTCACCTTTTTAATTTAGAGCGCTATTCAGGCCCACTTAGCTCTTAGCACTGCCCTTTGATTTTAATGCACCAACCACTGGCATGACTCTGAACAGAGTGACGATACGTTCATGTGCAGTTGTTTTTCCAATCGTCTTAATTTTACCTCTCATTTTCCACTTTCGCTTTTTTGAGTCAGTCCTTAAAACAGAGATACAACGGGTAGTGGTTGAACTCTTTGGGATTGGGCGAAAGTTGAGGAACCTAAACAGTCTTAATGAACCGAAGCATTCTCATCTCTGATTCCATCATTTCTTCTTATTCACAGCAGCTGAAGAGTCGGGCATCAATTCTATGAAGAAAAAGCTTTCGGACAGATTTACAGATCCGTCTTTTGGTAGTAGAGGACACATTTCCTAGCATGTGGAGGAATAAACGCAAAATATTTATTCAAATAAAAAAAAACAGCCTCTCTTTTGAATGAACGTTTTCTTCCCCATGAAAAAAAAAAAAAAAAAAACCTCAGACATGACAACATTTCATCAGTTAAACGCTTCATCTGGATGCTTGTCAGGGCAAGTGAGATTCCTCCCTTCTTACACCTCGCTTACTCTTGAACACCGCAAGGGCTGTCAGAGGATGCAACGAAAACTTTACTAAAGGGTAAGCATTAGTGACAGAGGGATAGAGAGCATCAAAGATAAGAAAGAGCAAGAGAAGGAACTTGTCAATGAGGTTATTAAAAGAAAGGAACAATTCAGTCAGACAAGAGCGTAGCGTGGCGCAGGTGCCGGCATGGGAAAAGCCAAGGGATGAGGAGCACTTCAAAGCTAGATTGGTAACCGATTCCCTCGACTTTGCCCTTGCACAATAAAGCATAATGTCGCTTTTCTTGCAAGGCCAATAAGCCTGTCTTGCACACACACAGAGAAGAAACATTTTATTGCAAACCAAACAAGAGCTGCAACATAAATTTCACCATGAGATTTAAGAGAATCAAATACCAGAACTTAAGTTTGTCAGAAGCGGAATCTTTTGTTTCAAACACTCCTGGGTAGCGTGGACATCCGCCTTCGCCACCACCATTTTCTGCTTGTGTCCTTAAGGCAGGATAAAATTTGAATCCGCTGATTAATACGACCTTGGGAACCGTCTCCATTCCGCAGGGTAATGGACTGCAGCCGAAGATTGGTGTTAAGTTTCGTCAACACTCCTCAGAGCGAGTCTAGAATATGCTAATTAACTCATTGATTGAGGTGGGCGGTTCATTATAAAAGCAGAAGTTGAGGTCTCTGGTGTGGGAAGACAAAAAAACACTGCTGTGCATATCAATGGCTACATCAGTAGCTTCTGCAGCCCATATTTCTTCCCTTCAAGGACACATTTAGTATGTTTCTTGTCAAAAAAGAAAAAAACATATATGTAAAATAGACTAACTAGTAGTAAGAGCCTTTCTGTACTCTTGCATTAATTACTTGGGGTGGGGGTAGGGAGGGTACAGTGGGAAGTTCTGCTTCTCAAGTAAGTCAAAAATAAACTGGGTTAAACTTTTTGCATTGGTGTCACCGCTCTGGAAGGTTTTGTCTCAGTTTTTAAGATTGAACCCATTCAGACTGCGTGTTAGTCAAAGCCTCTGACTTTCTTTCATTGTCACAGGAATGCGACAAACATACAATACGAGGCACGCCACTTGTCAACAAAATGCATCTTTTTTTTTCTTTCTTCATCTCCACCGCTGCTCTTTTTTTTTTTTTTTTTCACCGCGTCCTTGGATTGACATGTTGTGTGGGAGAGTCGCTCCTGCTTCAAGTCAGAGGTAATTGAAAAGTGTGGAGAAAAAAAAACCACACAAATCTTTTCACAATCAGATTCTGAAGGCTTTGTCCTCTCGCTGTGCAAGCACATGGGCAAATTGCAAAACAAGACGCATCACATTTTGCATCAGATAGCATCGTGGGGAACAGAAATCACCAAAGGCAGTTCTTTGTAGGATTGTCATTCTTATATATATATATATATATATATATATATATATATATATATATATATATATATATATATATATATATATATATATATATATATATATATAAAATAAGCATGGCACCAGCCAAAAGTGGCCGTCGAGGATCCTTCTGTTTTGTCTATACTGTTGGTATAAACCAATGACATCCATTACCACTAAATCATGACTAAACAGTACTCAACATGTGCACAGCCATAACGAAGGCTTCTCAGATGTCCCAAATTGCTCAAGGTTACCATAACACTTAATTATAATTACAAAAATAGATGTTTAATTCTCTGCTCTCCAGACACACTTACCTCTTTGGTTTCTGGGTGTTAAGTGTATGCATTTACAAAGCTGGGGGCCAATTTTGTGAAGTTTCTTATGTTTATGGAGACTGCTTATTGTTTTAGATGAGCCAATCCATATCCAGCTGTCAGCAATGTCTGGATATGAGGAAAAAATATTAGATTTGAAGTATAAATGTTCACGAACTGTACCACTGATGCAGCTGACTTCCACAAGTAAGAGCTGTAGGAGACAAAAGCAGCACTGAAAGGGGAAAAAAAGTGATTGAAAAGTCTTCAACAAAGTGAGTTATTAAGACTTTTCTCTTTAAAGATTAGTACATGTGCTTCCTTTTATTTCACGTGGAGAGCGTTTGCTGATGTCGGAAGGGTTCTGTTTATACGTGTGCTCTCTTTGTCTCTGACAAAAGACCAGGAGTTGGTGCAAACTGTGCAAAAACACAATGAAAGCATTACAAAAACAAATTGCAGACATATTATTACATAGTGATGGTACAAAGCTGATGCCATGTTTTCACAACACACTGCAGAAGATATCCAGAAGTCACAGTCATGTTTTATTCTGCAGCATTTTGTCTCCCAGCCACAAACAAAATATTTGCAAATTTGTACAGGGTCCCTCCTCGCGCTAATGAGCTTAAAGCTGTCGACGTGCTCGCAGTTAACAGAAGGGTGATGTAGATTAAACGGAATGGGAAGGTATCACATGGCAAAAAAAAATTCATACAGGCTTTTGTGTTCACTTTGACCATCTGGGATGAAGCTGTGTGACAACAGGGCTCTGCAGCGCACCGTCAGCGCCACCTGGTGGACCAGCCGAGGAACTGCAGTGAGTCAGCCAGGCAAATACCTCCAGCTGAAAAAAACCCCATTACTAGTAATTATGGTATAATAATTAATCTTATTTATTAGTGTTAATTATCATTAATTTTATATATATATATATATATATATATATATATATATATATATATATATATATATATATATATACATATATATGTGTGTGTGTGTGTATATATATATATATATATATATATATATATATATATATATATATATATATATATATATATATATATATATATATATATATATATGTATATAGTATGTATTTTTTTATTTTTTTTGCTGTTTATATTTTTGCCACATGTGACTTTTGATTTAAAAGAAAAAGTTCATGTGTGAGTGGACCGGTGACTGGTTATTTTATTCCCATGGAGGTGAATCTTTAAATGGATCTCATTTAATTTCCTAAGTGTTTTACTACATCGTAATTCAGTACCTGTCAGCGCCACGAAAGGAGGCGAGGATCATAAATCTTCACCGCTTGATATCCTCTTTATCTGAGCTTCTGGGGAGATGATCAAGGTCAGACTTTCTTTTTTTATTTTGCTGCCGATTCAGATAAAAACCTCTTCCTTGCACTGAAAAGTAAAAGGTATGGAAAGACTTCCCACCGCTTTCATGGATTTTGATCTCTTTATTTGAACCAGTTGGTCCTGAATATCAAGTGTCAAAGTCAAATTATTAGACTAACATAATCCTCAGTGTGTCATTCCTGGTGGTGGTGGTGGTGGGGGGGGGCTCCAATGTGTGGTCTG
The DNA here is from genome assembly GCF_040054535.1 of Antennarius striatus. NCBI lineage: Eukaryota > Metazoa > Chordata > Actinopteri > Lophiiformes > Antennariidae > Antennarius > Antennarius striatus. The sequence continues at coordinate 20,961,479 of NC_090781.1, read as the reverse complement.
CATGTATCTCTGATGTCAGCCCCCAAGATCAATGGAGGCAAAATCTGATAGGACTCTAATCTGCTCCAAACCTGTCAAATGTGTTTTTCTGTTTGCTGTTTCAGTTGTGAATATTCTAACGTCACTTGAATGCAGCACAGGTGGGAAACAGGTAGTGATGTCACACAAACCTGTCATGAGTCTGCAGGAGGAGTGGCATTTCCGCCCACCCCACCCTACAGGAACTTCCTGGTGAGTCCAGCAACACGACATAACACACAACTGGACTCCTGTATGCCTTAAAACCAATTTTTTTTAAAAATCGACATCCCAAAGGCAGCTATAATCGACTTGTGTGTTGGTGGGAGTGGGTTTGATATAAAGAGAACTTGAGCTTCTGCAGGTCTATCTGAGCTTATGTGAGACAAATGTTAACATGATGCATATAAAACATTTTATTCTTGTCTCAACACTGAATTTATAATCTTGGATGTCTTGCCAAAATCCGGTGATGTCTGTACATGGTTTTAAACTCCCACCCTTGGTGCTGATATTGTTCAGCACTAAACATCTGATAGAAGCGCTGCATCTGTTGCCAGAGTGATTGCATGATTCCTCAAATATGGAGGGGGGAGGGGGGGCTGCCTTCCAACTCGCTTAGAATATCATTTTATTTTATTTTTCAAATGTCAGGTCAGGCTGTTTCACTCATTCCTTCTCAGCAGAAATAATAAAAATGGTGAGGTGTACAAGCAATTTTCTACTCGATCTGTTTAGCTGATGTGTTTTTCACTCTGACTACAACTTCAGTCATATCCAATAACCTTGAGTGTTAAAAATATTTGTCTCCATTAAACTATATTTAAAATATATATCCAGTATTGCCTTCAGATTAACTTCCTGGTTCGTTTTTTTTGTTAGTTTTTTTTGTGGCTGTGTGGTTGCATGAGTGTGTTTGTGAGAACTAAAATCCCACAGTACTTTATTTAACACGCTCACGTTGCATAAATAAACATCCCACCTCAAAATAGATGAATAACCGAATTAACCAGCGGGGAGGCCCGCGTCTCTAATTAAACATTGCAGGTGTAAAAAAAACTCAGTTGCACATCTGTTTACATAAATTACAAATGTTCACTCAGTGGAAACCAGGTGATTTTTGTGCCGAATGATTATTCAAGAGTGAAGAACTGAATTTATTTCTATTCCGTGATTCACTGCGAGGGAACAGTCTTACATTTTTTGCGATGCATATTTCAGTTAGCTTTGTCTGGCGGACGACTGTTTGGAGGTGAAAACCATTTCTTGTAAAGACGACAGTCAGCGATACAAATAGCATACGACATGACTCCTCGTTTTGCCGTGATGAATTACATGATTAAAATAAATCTCTTCTTTTTTTTTCCCAAAAAAAAATGGGGAAAATGTAAATGTTCTAAAATGGAAGACACCCAGCAACGAGGCCTTGACGTTGAGGGGGTGTGAGAAGTTGAAGACATAGCATCAGAGCTAATTTAGGGTTTCCATGTGTCTGGGATAAATGCGTTGAGTTCTTCATGCTTTGAATCAGAATAAATTGGTTTTATCAACAGCTCATTAACAGGCGATTTGGTCGCATATAAAAGTGGACGCTGCCGTTCCTCAAAAGCTTTTTTACTGCAGCGTACATGACAATGGGCTCTGGTTACATTATCTCCTGTCTTGAGGCAGACAGATATGCTTCCATACTGCTAGGCCTGTGGTTTTTTTAGAGGATTGAGCACTGAAAACCACAAGACAGCTGGTGTTTGAAAAAACATTTTTTTCTTCCTTTCTAATATCTCTGAACAGCTGTGAGTGGCAAGGGACTGTTTGTTCTCTTCAATGGCCACTAGATGACAGAGCCACTTTGTAGGCAGCATGCAGCGTAATTAGTCCCCGTCTGCTCCAGGAAGGACTGAGCTCCATTTAAAGTGAAGATGAATGAGTGAAACGAGGGGCAGTCAGAGGCTCTAGTGTGAAAAGGGAGACACATTCTATGGACAGGTGACTGAATGAATGAACTAAATAATTAAATAAATCTCCCCACATATATATTTGAATAATCTCACTTGAAAAAGTCTCACGCTGTCACCAAATCCACCCACTACCTGTCAATCAAGCGCCCAACCAACCCAATCACGGTGCATCTACCAGAAGGAATCACGTGAACAAAATGGTGTAAGGCATATGCTATGTTAGGAGAAGAAATATTTATCCATGGACTTCTCATTTAACATAGTTTTAGAGTGTCATAACTGTTCCAACAATTTTCATGTTTTTGAGCAGAGAGTCCAAACTGCGGTGACGACACAGAAAACAGCAACGAATTCTAAATGAAACGCCGATTGAAAGAGAAGAAAGGGTTGCGTCACAAAAAAGAGAAGTACTACAGTACTTAGTCAGAGCCATTGAATGCCAAGCACAAAAGAAAAATCGTCAAGAAAGGTCAGGCATACAAAAAGTATGCTATACATTCAGTGGGATAAAGCCTATCAACCAATAAACATTTTACTATTTTTATTTACTATCTATCTTGCTCCATTAAACAAGGTAGCTATTTATTCTTTTCATATGTTTGGTAAGAAGCCTGATGTTATTGTTTTATCGTGGAATTTCCACGGGTTCCTGCTAGTATATATATATATATATATATATATATATATATATATATATATATATATATATATATATATATAATTTATATATATATATATGTATGTGTATATATATATGTATGTGTATATATATATGTATGTGTATATGTATATATAAATAATGTCATGGCTTTCAATTACTGCTCAGCTCCACAAATAGGTGTGATCCTCAAACCAGCCAGTAGATGGCAGTACCGAATCGCTGCACACTAACATGCCCGGAACAAACGTTTCTTTCCTGTCTTAATAAATAGTATCACTTGTTGAAAATGTTTCGAACTTACCTGTGTATGAATACAGATTTAACTTTAATAAACTACTTTAAAAAAAATAGTGCCACTTGAGCTGGTGCATATAATAAAAGCAGAAACATTTACATATGAGTATACAATAACTGAAGCATGGTGTGAGTTTTCATTGTCAGTCATCTGAAAACATGAAAATGTATTACACATACATAGTGTCAGAAACTTGAAGTTATAATATTTTTCTTTTCCAGTAAATAAATCAATAAATAAATAGATTACATTTTTTTTTGCATCGCTAAAGCTCCAAGTCTTCAATCATGTCTGGTTCTAAATTAACAGCCAAAATTTTCCACTATTGTTTTTATTTTTTATTTTTACAAGTTTATTATTTTAATCCTGATCCCTTTTTTTTCACCTGCTGAGTATTTTTTCAGTTTGACAAAGAATGTATTGTTATTTTGGCAAGCCATAAAACTCAGGCAATAAAAGCATTAACATAGTATGCGTCTTCCTCTTTTCACTATTAATGTGGAAATATTCCATAAGCCTGTCAGACCTGGGCTTGAATCGGCTTGTTTTATCGCTTTTATTCATTGGTTCTCAGCGATTTCTGAAAACACGACAGTTTTACTACAGCTGGTTTAGTCTAACATGGAGGGGAAAAAAAGAAAACACTTTTTCTTTGTTTTCAAGTACATAGGATTTTTTTTTTTTCGAGGAAAACTGATCACATGGTGTAAAAGTTTGAAAGTAAAACAAATATATTTATACATAAACTAGTAGGTGTGTTTGCAAATTTGAATAGCTTCCTATTTCTTCAAGAATTGCATTTAACATTTTTTTCCTCTACAACTGAAATGTTACAGATTGACAAAACAAAGACCTAAGTGATCTATTCTGAGTTAATCTTTTTTATTTGCCAATTTACAACAAATTGTTCCACCCGGTTTAGCTCATTCCGCACTGGAAAAAAAAATAGGCCTGACCAGGAGTTGCCACAACAATCCTGCGGCGCGGTCCCCTCAGCATTTGGCGATACTATCACGCCCTAGCCCTCCCCATTTTGATCAGAGGCAAAGTTGCCGACGCCACTGTGTCGCATTCTGGAGATAGCTGCACATAGGGACGCTGTGATGTGCCACCTGGCCCCAGCCCCATTGGTCGAGAACTCTCCCTGACCTCTCCATTAAAACTCGTTTGCCGTTGAGAGCCACGTTGGGAAGAGTCTCCGAGGACCACTTGTGTGCATTCTCCCCGTGATGAGGACAGACCAGAGGGAGATTTGCCGACACCTTTTGGAGGAGTTACGCCTCTCTTTTTTTTTTTTGCAGTGGGTTCATGAAGCCACCCGGCCCCCAAGAACTACACAATTGTGGATCAAAGATTGTACATTTGGTCCACGGCCAACAGACCACTCTGTGCCTCCTCACCCCATTACTAATAACTATAAGCTCCAAGGCTGCAGGGCATCCGATTGATGCAAAGCCAAGAAGAGTTTGAAAGCAATAATCGTTAAAAACGGATATGGAATCAGTGCATTTCACATTTGAAAGAGAGTTGATCTCATTTTCTGTCGTAGTAAAAAAGAGTAAAAGCAAATATTTTAAATGTCCCCAAATTTTGTTAAAAAAAAAAAATCTATATGGAATTTCAGTAGAGCCATAACATGTTAATTCCACGTTGTCATGCCCTCATTGTGTTTTCATAGACTAAAATAATTCTCATTACGCCATATCGACATGCTTCAGATAACTCACTATTCTCGGGTGACCATCCCTGAGAAGAAGAAATACATTCCCCTTTATGTCTTTACCCTCCGCTCCTAATCAGCGCTCCCAGTATTGTGGCGAGCCGAAAGCGCAAAACAGGTGTTTGATTTGTTTTCCACATTGGATCACCTTCCCCAGATCCTTTCTGGTCCCAGACACAGCACTGACACTCACAACAACATGTGTTATTAGACCTCACATGTAGCTACGCTGTGTTTGCCTGAGCGGTCCTCGGCCAAATGATAATATTTGTCTAAAGAGCTATGGGTAAATGCTAGAAAGCCCCCCCGTGACGCTTGGTCCGATTGGCTGGAGGGACACTGTCTCCACCTGTTGCAGGTCAAAGGTTAATGCCTCAAGGTCAGAGGTTTTGTCCACAAGGCTGGATTGGAACTCTTGCTTTCTCTGTCTGTAGTAATTCCCACCCCCCACCCCCGGGCGTTGAACGGTTTAATCAACGGTTGAGACCAATCGGTCAGAAGAGCTTAGATATGACATCTTAATAAAAATCACCCAATATGTAAATTTATTATTATTATTATTATCGTGAGAAAAAAGAAGAAGACTGAATAAAACTTCAGTGTATCTACAGATGACACCACCTCGATTGCTATAATCTCTTGAGCTTAGTTGCGATGTCAATTGTGGCCAAGACAATGCGACTTGGCAGAACAGAAGATAAATGGAGCACATTAGAGCAAAAACAACTGTTGTGCGATTAAGCGGCTCCCAAAGCTCGGCGCTATGTTCGACAGAGCCGTGTAATGAGCGGATAACTAGGCCGTCATACAACACGTCTCCAAATACCATTGACTTGTAAGGTTCGTTTTGATGCTACGCCACTTTTAGCCACATTTAACTCCGGGATTGTGCACCTCAGAGGATTCAGAGGTATCGTCAGAGGCTAATTAGCTTGAAAAACAATAGCTCCCTGATCACCCCTTCCATTGTGCTCGCTCCGCATTGTGTGGCGGATCTGATTACAAACTTGTGATAAACAAGGAGCTAAATTGGATGCGCAGTTGTTGCCATTGTCCCGATTTCTGATACCACCCCCACCCCCCCACCCCCCTTCGCGTCCTTTGTGTGCGGTATGTACAAGCCAGGGGCCGACGAGCTTGAAAGAGCCTCCGGTCCCCAGTGGAGTATAAATGTATGGTAACTGACAGAGAAGGAGAGCTGATACAGTTGCTTTGCTCTGCGGTCGCCCCCCCCTCTTGCCAAGACCTTAGGTAATTAAGACCGTGAATGCAGTCCAAGTCGCGGGTTGCTTAAGACGGAATATTAATGTAGCTTTGATGGATGGAGTCAAAAGTGATTTCTCGCAGCAGAGCAGGGGGTGGAGGGCCAGCTGGTGTTGAGGTCAGGGAACTGGATGGTGCACAGAGGCTTACAGGACCTCTGCTGATAGAGTCCACATTGATTAATGCCTCCCAATTAGGGAAACATTAAAAGCCACTTTTTTTTTTCTTTTTTTTTTTTCAAAGCGCAATTCGGTGTCACATAATCCATGTGGGGTATTTTTGGGACGGCAGCTCATTTTTCACACTTGGTTTACATCCATTATTTTAACTATAGCGAGTGCGAGAACTGTTGATTCGTAAACGACTCATCTTTTTTTAGAATGCAGCCGGTGTTTAGATATAAAGCTCATTAAACAGTCTCGTCCTGATTGAGAACACATTATCCTAATTATAGCAACCCTAAAATATAAGGCACTAAAAACATTAGTGCAGCATAGTACAGTAGATTTCTTCATGTCACCTGCAGCATTTTTTTTTTGTTTTTAAACCTTGGAGAAAAAAAAAAAAACAGGTTATGATTTTGGCAACCTATAAAACTAAGGTTATAAAACATTAACGTAGCATGTGTCTTCCTGTTTTGACTATTACGAGAGAAATATGCGCATTACCACAGGCCTGTCACACCAGGGCTTGAATGGACTTGATGTTTTATGGCTTTAAATCATTTCAAAATAAAAACACCTGTGTTTCTCATCTCTTATGTACTTGTCATTCCCTTTCAACCGTGTTGGTGTTGAGCAACGCTTGTGAACAGCTACCTTTGTTTCAAATACAAAAGGATCCCATTTGCCTGAAGCTTTTTTTTTTTTTTCTTTTTTTTTTGGCATGTTGCAGAAATAGTTTTTTGATATGACAAGCGAACGTTCGGCCCGCTCTGCGGAGCCCCGCGTTGCTGACTCCGCAGCCTCCCAATGGACGTGGACGGAGCCAGGGAATGTGTCCTTGTTACTCACCGGCCAGTCTTTTATGGTCTTGTAACAGGAGGCCCCCGGCCTGAGACATCCCCTGGCCTGCATGTTGGAAATCCTTAGACTTTCTCAAGGGAAGAGGCAGCGAGTGAAAGGGCAGACTGAAAAACTGAAGGACGGCTTGTCTGCGTTGTTTTCTCGTGTCGTAATAAATCGCCGCACTGCGATGTCAAACTCACTTATAACTCACGGTCAAAGCGACTTGATGATGCAGTCAAAATCTTATTTACGTGCAAAACTCAAATGATACCACGATAACTGAAGAAGCCTCTTGGATGAGAGTTGAAACATCTTCAAGGAACTTTATTGAAATCCAGTGGATTGATTCAAACAACTTTGAGTAATCATGACCTGAATGAATGAGAACCAACGCAGACAAACGACAGCGTTTACTCCACATTCACCCCCCCCTCCCCCCTATACACTGTGTAACGGAGAAGCTGTTATAAAATAATCTGATAGGAGATATTCTTATAATATGACAGAGTGTAATTGATCACGTCCCAGAGGCTCCCCCCACCCACCCACCAGCCCCCCACCCCATCCCGTCTGAGCTCCATACGTGTCTTAAGATGAGACGGGGTCAAGGCCGCGGACAACTGCGAGGCGCTTGTTAAGTGTCGGAGGCTCGTGCCGCTGGGACCCCTGAGCCATGTCTGGCATCCCGTTCCAGCAGCGCCCCCCCCCCATGCAGCACGTCTGTGTGTGTGTGTGTGTGTGTGTGTGTGTGTGTGTGTGTGTGTGTGTGTGTGTGTGTGTGTGTGTGTGTGTGTGTGTGTGTGTGTGTGTGTGCGCGTGTACGTGGGGGGGGGGGCATGTCCCATTCCCTGCCACCGTCATATTATGTCTGGGCCTCTCTGCACTCAGGAGGTTCTCGATTGTGTGGAAACCAGGAATAAACAAGTCAACAAAACAAAAGGGGGGGGGGGACAATGAGAGCAGGCTGCGTCAAATAGATGGGATTTTTCCATCTGTTTGGAGCTGTCAGTCTGCGAGCTTTGGAATGATTCCACTCCCTACCACCACCACCACCACCCCCCCCCATGTAGCTCGACAGTCGGATGAACTGTGACGGAGCCCCGTGGAGCCCCCACTGTGAGGATACAAAACAATTATAAAACAGGAGACAGGGCTCCATCTCTGCCTACACCGTCACATCTGATTGGTCGAATTAACTTGTGGCTTTTTCGGCAGCTGCAGAACTAAAAAAAAAAAATCACAATAAACACAACTGTCTGACGTGTGACACAACAGGGACTTGTTTTGTGTGTATTGTAATGAGTGGTGTGTTTGAACGTGCCATTGTTTTAGGTCTGGGGTTGGGCTTTTTTTTTGGTTGTTTTTTTTAAGACATGATGCTACAGGATACAAGATGTCGGTCTGTGGAAATGTCAGACGCGTTTTATGTTATGCACACACATAAAGAAAAAATAAGTAGCGCACATCCTAGTTGACACGCTGACACGACGGGATTTTGAGTAAGCACAGCTGCATTTGTCATCTCCGCTTCCACACTGTTGTGTGTTTTTTCATCTCCATCGATGAACAGTTTCTTGATTACAAATGTTTTGGTGTCACAGTGGGAAGTTTACCCCCCCCTCTCTCTCTCTACTCGAGAAACAACAGTGTTATGGCTGTACCCATGGAAACAGGAGGAGAACGCTCAGCCCTTATGACACGGTTTTAACCCGTGATGCAAAGAATCATTCTAAGAAAGACCTTAAAGGAACGACGCTGGTAAAGATTCCAAAGGAGCAATAGTTCAAAAATAATAATAAAATGTCATCCTTTACATAGCTATGTGATGAATAATGTGTTTTATATGAGCTGTTTATTTGATGCAAAAAAAACGTCAAGTACGATTTACTGCCTGTATACCTGAGCTATAAACTCAAGGTGAACTTTATGGAATGTCAGTTTCCAGAGCAACCAACCATCTGCAAGACGATATAAAGCCCCAATTAAAGCAATGACTTAGTGGATTGATTACTGTGCAGACATGGTTTCGGAGAGGGGGGGGGGGGGGGGTCACACTTCTGCTTCAGCTGGATGCCGTAAAGAGTGTGGAATCTTTAATGAACGGTTATCATGTCTTTTTTTCTGTGTGTGTGTGTGTGTGTGTGTGTGTGTGTGTGTGTGTGTGTGTGTGTGTTTTCCCTGCAGACACCTGGTATAAACCCCTCCCACTAGTTTTTGTAGGCCTACCATTAAAGGACACCTGCTGTTGTTCTTGTTTTTGGATGCTGACTCAAACACATGACATCAATGGAGGGCATGAGGAATCAATGAGATAAAGGAAAGCAGGGCATCCTGGATGTCGGAGCGTCGACATCTGGCTGCAGATTTTTATCATTACGGAAGAATGATGGCACTGCGAGACGCACTTTTGATGACAGTTATCAGTGCAGATAATTTGTGTGATAGCGGACATGGAGGAGTGTTGTTGGGTTTTTTTGGTTTCTTTTACAATGTTGTTTGCAATCTACAGTATATGCATAATAGATCCTGTTGTTGAGCAGAGAGCTGTTGAGTGATGAGGGTTTGGTCTTATTGGCGTTTAGCTGTCACGGCCTCCTCCTCCTCCTCCTCCTCCTTCTTTGCTGAATCCTTTTTTTTTTATTGCTGGTGACAAACCTAATAATCAACAGGTCTTTGACAGGAGAAATATGCCAATAAAGCCAATGAAGGCAGGCATGGACTCTTGCACTTGGTTCCATTCAATTGATACAGGAAATACAAATTGCATCTATAAATTCCTCTTTAAGAGATTAATAACATCCCTGTCAAATCCCAAGAATGTCACAGCCATGCAGTCATTTTCACAGATCATAAAAAGGCTCGAGTCTTTTTTTTATTATTGCAATCATTTAATTTATTTTGATAAATATCCGTATAAATATATTTTTTAAAAATCATAGCGTGTGCCTTCGTTCATCCCACTGGAAGAAAATTCCGTTTGAGAAAGAAGTGACAGCATGAGATAGACAAATAAAGTTAAGACAAATAAAATGGATTACATTAGATTGTAATGTATTGTTCATACTTACTTAAGCATGAAGCACTGGGCACTATTAATGGTAAGTTGATGAAAAGGAACGTTGAAAACAACATAAACTGATTAATAAAACCACGTAAACAGAAATAATCTTTAGATAACAAGTTAGATAACAAATGTAAAGGAAGTGTATTATACATTTTTTTAAAGGGACGCACGACCGTCCAATAGCATGCGGCCCTGGGAAGCAAGCTTTAAATGCAATTCCGTTCAAAAAAAATATTCACAATTTTCCAATACTCCACTTACAATTCAAACCCGGAAATCGCCATTATGTTTTGATCTTGGGCGACTTGTTCTTCACAAGACTCACCTGCGTTTATTCTGCCTTATTTAAGATCGGCCAAATGGCAAAACGATGCATAAACTTTCTCTTAAGCTTGGAAAGTCCTGTTGGGTTTCTCTGTTAAAGCACTTTGAAATGTCTGCTACACAAATAAGGGTTGATTAATTGATTGAGTGATTACCACCATATCTCGAAAAAAAGGGCAAAAGTTGGAGAAAAACCAAGTGACGAGTGCTTTCTTGCATAGAAAACAATCAAAAGTTAATGAAGAGGCAGATATTGGTGAAATTTGTGTGCTGCAGCGTCCTCAGGAGAACATATGAATTAAAGGCAAAGAAAACTAGTGAAAAGCAAAAGTGGAAAAAAAAACCTATTACATCTTTATTTCTAAAAATGTTTTTAAATGACTACCATTTTGATAAAACTAATATCTACTTTTACTTTTTTTTCTTTCATTTAAACAGTTACGATGTTATTAATCAAAACACTAAAATTAACAGTTAGTTTAGTTTTTATATTGTACTATGGGCAAAACTCAATCCTTGCCTAGGCTTCTATATTCTGTTACTACTTTTGGGATGCATAAACATCACGTTGGGACGCACAATTTTTTCTTGAAGTGCATCCCAGGGATGCACTACTTTCTTGAGGTAAAATAAACTGCGCTGTATTTTGTGGCTTCATGTGCAGTTGAGGTCTTGTGGCTCCTTCAGGCCACCGTCCAATGCACTGTGAAGGGCCCCTGATGCCACACGGGTGGCTGAAGGAGGACAAACGGTCCCTGAAGTAACCGCTTACCTGTGGACCTGCCCATCACAATGGCACCAAACAATGCCTCCGTCACATCCCTCGCGCCCGACTCCACTGATGGGTAACTGGAGTCGCCTTGAGACGAGCCCCTTGTAGCGTTATCAGGGGTGGGAAGGGGGTGTGAACAGCGGCAGAGATGCCTCTGAGGTCAAGCCTTTAATAATGATTACAAACTGGAGCTGGCTGCTGGAGCGACAGGCTGCAGCTGTGTGCCGGTCGGCCTTTGAAGTGCCCCCCGCCTGTTGCAGAGTCCCAGGCCCCCTCGTATGAGGAGACGCTGGAACTATGTGGCTGCCTGTGGGAAAGAATGTCGTGCGACGCCAGGGTGACGGAGCGCAGAATGGCTGAAGGGTGGACGGCTCGGCTGGGCCTGCTGGTGGGTTCTGGGCCGAAAGTCTGGGACGGGCGGATGGCACAGTCAGACGAGGGGAGAGGGAACGGGGGGCTATGTACATGTGCTGCTGGGGTGTACGTCTGTGTTCTTTGGTTACACACAGACTCACAGGTTCCATAGTGTTAGTGCCAAAAAACGCCAATTGTGACAGACAGCGTGTCTGCACCAAAGTCGATGCAGTCTTATTATTGAAGTTCCCACAGCAGATGAGAATTCAAACTCTGTTCTCACCACAAAGTTGCCGCGGTAACTATGTTAATCAGTGATTCAAGAAGAAACCAATTGCTTGTGGAATTTTACGTTAGATTAAATTCAAACTTATGTTCATGCACTTCAACCAGGATCAATGCAGAAAGCACATACAGTACGTGAACGTCTCTGATATAATTTATAGCTTTCAACATAGGAAGACGAAACGAAAACCTTTTAACCCCTGTTGCGAAATGTTTGTGATATGAAGTTGGTCGGAAAGATTCATCACTCATCTGGGTAATTACTACCTGCCAAATGCAACGAGTGAAATATTATGCACGCATAGTTTCTACCTGCATCAAGGCAACACGTCAAATTACTACTCGGTGAACTAAGTGGGGCATTGGCAAGAAGACACTTGTGATAAGCAGCGATGTGGATGAGGAAGTGGGCAATTATTTAATAGTTTGATTACAGTCTGTTTTCCAATTGTGGCTGAGCTGACATTGTGTTGCCTTTTGAGTCCTGCGTATTTTGTCATAAAACAGGTCAAAACACAGCTACAAGACGTGAGTTTACACAGAGCAGCGGCGTTAAAGCATTCTACTTTGGAAGCATCAATTTGACACAAGAAATTTTAAATTAAAAGGTCGACTGCTTATTAGGTTTTTAGGTGATTTTAGGGGATGTATTACATTTAGAATGAAGAGTGATTATTATGCAATTTTAACTTTTTTTTAAAGTCTTTCATTACCGTCCCCTGTAAAGTTAAAGGATAACATTTTAGCATGTTATTTGTGAAACAACCAATTATAAATAGTACATCTGATTCATTTAATTGCTGGTATAAGCAAAGCTATTAGTATTTTTATTCTGTATTTCTTCCAGGAAGTACATGATTTTTTTTACATCTAGTTTGAGGATTTTTTTGTGCGCGTTTTTTTTTTTTTTTTTTTAAATTGTTTGTTATGGGGGGTTTTTTCTTCTAATCTCTCCAACAGTTGTCGTTGGAGGCAGATGAGACGTGACATCATCAGAGATACGCACAGATATTTTTAAAAAAAATGTTTTCCTCTTTAAAGCAGTGGAGGAAAAAGGAGGGAGTAGTAGCGGCGCAGCCATGACATCACCCCATTCCATGACAATGATCCATTGTGTTGCGCAGGCTTTTGCGCTCCGGCAGCGGCGCTCCATAAGTTTTATTTGGCATTTTATAGCTGTTAGATCACAGTGGCTCAGCAAAGGTGGCCGATCGCTGAGGGTCCCCTGAGAGAGCTGCGCAGGAAGAGCCAGGGGACGGAGGATGGGAGAGGGGGGAGGAGGAGAAGAGGGTTTAAAGAGGGATCCACATTGTTGAGGGAAAGTGAAAGTGTGAGAGGGAGGGATGGGAGAAAATGAGACCACCATGGCTTACGCGAGTGCTGGGTTTCAGCTCCGTCCCTCTTGACGCAGAGACGCGCCTTTCATCTCCTGCGCAAGGAGGATTTCCATCCTATTTCCCCTCAACAGACGCGTAATTACCGAATGACAGTGAAGTAAAAACGGCTTAATAAAACCCCTTGCTTCCCTTGTAAAGGAAATCCATCGTTGCCTCTAATGTTCTGGTCATTTGAAATAGAGTTTTCAAACAAGGGGGGGTCCAGGATGTTTAGAGGTTACGTCACGCGAATATCCACTACAAATTATGGAGCATTACGCACCCGAGTAGCTGATCTTCATCACATCACTAATTCACCGAGGAGAGAACAGCCTGTTAAATAAATTCCAGTCCAGCTGAAAATTGGGTCGTAAATAAGACTTCCATTTCATTCAGTAGAACCGGAATATTTGCTGCCAAGCGCCATTTCGACATTGACCGTCTGTGTTGTTTTAGGACGGATTTGCATGCAGAGGGGGACCAATCAGAGAATCATTGTAAATCCATAACCAGGAATAAAAACCAGGCAGGAAATATTCCCACCGAGTTTTGCCAAGCAAACTTTTCAAACGTCAGAAAAGAAATGTGAAGTCAGCAAAGAAATATGAAGTCAAACATTTCACTTATTAGCTTTTTTTTCTTTTATTTTACTCTCTTTCTTTCCTCTCGTTCCACAGGTGCACACTCAAGCCGTCAGATGCCTGTTTAATATGTTTTTCGGAAATAATCCAAGCCTCGTTGCTCCATTGATCTACTGGAGGCCGGTATTATTACTTCTGCGTAATTGAAAAGCAAACACACTTCAATGCAGATTAAAGGGCTAACTTAATGTTATTACAGCAATGACATGTCCCCTTGTTCACATATTTTAAAGTACCCCCGCTCCCCCCCTAAATCCTTGCTTTTTTTACGACCAACTTCATAAATGAAACCATTCTCCGAAAAAGTGCCCATGTCCTCTCCTGTGACCAATAACAGGCCTCGGTCTGATTGAGTTTGCCATAATGTAATTTGGATATTAGACTTAGAGTTTGCTGCGTATTTATTGGCAGGACTTTCGTCTCTGTGCTCAATTCAACCGCAGGACTTCAGGATAATGTTTCCCATTACCACCATTAATATTGTAGACTTTTTTAAATACTGCAGAGACTCCAACCAACGAGTAATATTGGTAACCTGGCAACATTCGTCTGCTGATGTAAAATCCTATTTCTTATCCAATCTTAAATGCATCATTTTATTTAAATGTCTCCCTAGTAACTTTGACTGTTTTCTAACAATGGTTTTCTTTGTGTCAAGGCCACACACACAAAAAAAAAGAAGCCACATCAAATGAAGTCATTAATTTTCCCAAGCATGCAAATGTCCTTCAGTCCCGTTGTTGAACTTCCTGTTGTGTTGAAACTCTGTCATTAAACCAGGTGTTGGTGGTTGAAGAAAAATCAGTTCCAATTATATGTCTCCAATGACTCAGAGTTGTGTCGAGTTAAACTGACAATGACTAGCTTTGCAACTTAACTTATATGCAAATGATCGCTCGCCTTTCCGTTTACCATCAGAAGGTTGCCGCGCACACACCTGCCTGTAAAAATCCAAGATGCTTCTTTGACAATGGATTGATTTATGAATGCGTGTGTGTGTGTGTGTGTGTGTTTCTGATGTGTTGGCTTTGTTTTTCATAGGCCTTCCCTTATGCACATAATGCCACGCCCCCCTGTGGTCGAAGTACGGTATGACAAGGAACAGGAAGTATTGAGAAAACAATATTCAGATTCATTTGAATTCATCAAATTCAAATTTGTATTAGTCGAATATAGAGAGGAGGAGGAGAAGAACGAGAAAGAAAACAGTCTTCATGCTTTAACGGATACATCCTGTCTGTTATGTCTCACCTGCTTCAGAGTCAACCCCAAAAATACCACCGTTCCATCTGACTCCTATAGTTCCCTGAACTACTTAACCAAAAGTTACATCATTCCATCTGGAAGCCCGCCAGACAGCGCTTGACCTCCTGCCAGCTGACTTTGTTTGTCTTTCTTTTTCTTTTCTTTTTAACGCTGCTCATAGATGCAAACATTACCAGCAGTTTTCTTTTATTTTTTGCAAACTTTGTGAATTTTGCAGCCCGATGGTCAAGCCTCTTTTTTTTTTTTTTTTTTTGGTCATCGCACTCCGATGCAAGTTTGACAGGTCACCGTGTCTTTTTCGCCACCGATCACCTCAAGTACGCCACTCCAGAGACAGATATTTGTGTGTAACACCAGATTCTGATTCTCTGCTGAATGGTGAATTGTACATCTCTCTAAGTAAGCCCTGCAGGAGAATGCATGCTGAAAGATGCCCTCCCCCTTATCAGTCAATGGGCATAAGTCTATCAGCGGCTAAGGCCTGGAGGAAGAGCTCTGTTTTTAACTGTTATGAATAGGTCCTTTTCTTGCTTCCTTTGCCTTGAAACCCCCACCACCCCCCGGGCAAATACTGTAGATGTCTTTGCTTGAACTTAACAGAACTCTTGAGAGAGGCAAAGGGTGATCGAAACAAATGAGCGGTGCTTAGTGACAGAGTTTTGTAACTCCTCATACCTGGCGACTTTCATGTGTCTTGTTGTGTCATGTGTCGACGCCGAAATTTCCGTTTTGCAGCTCTTTGCAGAAGACATGAAAAAAATATTACATATTCATACAGACAAGGTCATTTACCATAAAAAGCGGTTAAATGTTTTATTTTATGATTTATTATTTTAATATTACTGATGCCTAAAATTGTCTGCAACATTTTTGATGCATCGTCATAATGGAGGTCATTTTGAATATGCTCTCGAGCTGCATATGAAGTATTACCTAACTGCAAAAGCAGCGCAGACTGCAGCTGTCAGGCATTAATCAGTGTATTATTTCACCCTAGAATGTAGTTTGTGGAGATAAAAAGTAGCATTAAATGCAATAACTCCGACGAATTATATTGATTTCAGACTTACGTAGAAAGACTTGAGCATTTTTGATTTGAATGTCTGGAATAAATAATGAAAATATTGTGGCTGGAGGTTTAAATTTCCTCCCAAGAATAAAAAGTAAAAGAAGACCGCTTTTCTCCTCCTTTCACCAATATTTTTCTTCACAACAAACATCGTTTTGAACATGTGACCTCCGCATTGCAAATTTCCCTCTCTAACAACACATGCTGTTGCCCCATCGAGCTGCACAATGATGATGTCGGCGCACGTTGATGGAGGTTAAGTCTTTGCTGCGCTGTATGTTTGCACAGTGAGATGTCCAAGTATCAATCTGTCAACAACGGTTTTATCAATCTTACTGTACTAAACATCATCCCTTAATTCCGTGTGCAGGTTCTGTCAGAGATTTCTAGTTAATCTCCGAGATGTGGATTCATTCTGTGGATTTGCGTCTCTGATATTATTTACTTCATATTTGTGAGTTCTTGGATGTTGTCAAGTGAGACCTCAGCCGGTAAAAAAAGGTTCAATTGACTATTATGATTCTCATGGGCCGCTCCTTAGCAACGACTCCCAGAATTCCCCTTTATCTTTTTTTTTTTTTTGTAAGGGGGGGCTTTTTGTCATTTTTCAGAACACATTAAAGTGAGTGACACGTATTGATAGGTAAGGATTTTTTTTCCTGAGAGCATGGCGGTGACAGCGGAAAATAACAAGGAACGATGGATGTTTTTTTTAAATTATTATTCTTATTTTAAAAACAGCGTATCCCTCTAGCAAAATAGAGACAACCTTTTATTCACCCGGCGAGAGAAAGACGCTGAGCGTGTCCAGTCCTGAGGATCGATGCCAATGCGATGATCTAACCTGTTTGATTGAGCTCTTGGAAAACAGTTTATGCCTCATGATGGATTGCTTAGAGGCATTTCATCCAAAAATCAAGACAGCAAAGGTTCTTGTACCTCTTTGATAATCTCTTTAGACATCTAATGAATTAATAGCAGTTGACAAACTACTGTTGAATTCAACCACTGAAGAGAAAAATGACTTTAAGATTTTACTCATCTTAATTTTCAGGTATTTGGAAAGCAAACTTCTTCTTATTGTTACAAGCAGTGTATCTCTTGCTTGAAAGGATGATTTACAAACTGATGTTCACACCCTGTCACAGCCGTTTCTTATGTGTTGACAGCCATGCCCAAAATGCCAAGCCTCGTGCAGATGTACGAACTCGGTGCTTGTGTAATTGCTCTTTAATTTATAGACTCTAAATGCCTCACAGGCTAAACCCAAGCTGCAAAATTTGGGCTACGAGAAGCTTGCAGGGTGTAGTGATGAAGGATTTTATGCATGAGCAACAGAACATTTCACAGTAGGCATGAATCCACAATCATGGATGATTGATGCTACCGTTGGTGTCAAATAAAATTTTTTTAAAAAGTCCTATCCCATTACACCCAGACAGGTGTCTACATCCCCACAGATCCTTCATGTCAGATTGTAAGTTCTCTTTGGTTTGCAATGCTTAAAGAATTCATCCCCTGTCCTCAAACGCAACATCACGCACTGAAAATAAGAGTGCAACCGAGTGGTATAAATGTACTGTAACACATTTTTATTAAATCGCGTGTATATCTGCGTATTTTAAGTACGTCCTTTCAAGCAATATATGTGAAATTGGAGAGAAAGAGCTGCACTCGAAGCGGCCGCGCTTCTGTGATTACATACCCAGAATGTCACTGTAAGGGCCTCGCCGAGTATCTGCATGGACGTTGCGCTGAAAGCTCCTTTTTGAAGGACACACCTGGGCCTTTAGGAGAGACTTGTCAACGATTCACAAGTAGAGCCACAAAATCTCCAGGGACGCTAGCTCTCCCTCCTCTGAATCGCTTTATTAGTGCTTCTTGCAGTCATTCCGGCTTCTCTTAAATGAAGCAACACTTAGAAGTGCGATGAAGTAACGCAGGGCCCATTAGCTCATTTCGCAGCACGGCACCACGCCACCGGTGCTGAGTGATATTGCCAGCAGCTGGGCTGACAGCATCCAGCCTGTATAAAGTTAGGAGCTGTAAGATGACTAAGAAAAGCAACCGGCAGAAGTCCTTTCTGCGTTTGTGACCTCAGCAAAGCGATATAACTAAACATCTGGTGTTTTATACATTAAGAATTAAAGCAATAAAGACATTTTAGATGTGTACCGGACTGACCCTGTAGATTCAAAGTTTCTGTCAAGCTTTAATGTAATCTTTTTCTACCCAGTCTACAAATAGCTTGTGGTATGTGTGAGGATATTTTAATGATAACTGTAATCACACTTCCCTTTGTCATCTGAGATTCAACTTCCTTGAACTTTATCGTTGTGTGTCATCGGACACTAGACCCGATCAGGGTCATAAGGGTCAGAGTGATATCTTTGTTCCATCGATGCATGTATGTAATGTAAAATATGCTTTCATGAAAATGTTCACGCTGTTGGAGGCGTGTTGTGCGGTTTTGCGTACACCTGACACAATGAAAACCCAACGGCTGAGATCATTAGAAGCCTCGCCATCTTTTTCTAGCACATTCCTTTCCTTAATGTGAGACGAGAAATCCATTATGAGATACAGTCCCTGTGGTTTTGAATCCGGCATGTGACAGGGGTGTGTGCAAGTATGTTTAAATGCCCCGTTCATCCGAGGAATGTCCCCAGTCTACTTAGTCAAGTGGAACTGCATCGAAACCGGAGAGCGAGTATCACCAGTGATACTGAAAGGCCACGATTAAGAGCAGATACCTGCATCTCGCGTTCGCTTGGCCTTACCCTTTGAACTCGTGTGTAATCTGCCGCAACAACTCACCAGCAAAGAAAGTGACATGGCGTGAGGTGAAAGGAGAGACGCTCATACGTGCTGCTGCGCTTCTTGTGTTCCCGAAGTTGAAAGTCACACCTTTTTTGATGCGAGAGGTCGGATGGAGTGTCCCACCCTTCATGTGTGCATAAGTGGAAATGGGTGACAGAGCAGGGCTTAGATTATCGTAATTAATTATTGGATTACAAGTAGGAGCCGGTGATGGGTGACAGAAGCGCATGCACTTAACAAGAGCGTGTGAGAAACGCCGATCTCCTTCCAAGGCTCCAACTTTTGGAGAGCTTTGTGGAGAAGTGTGCTTTGCAAGGGTTTCAAAATGGATTTGCAGCTGGAAAAGGAAGAGAGGAACTAAAGAGTTGGTGACCGAGAAAAGTAAACCATTATTTACTGGTATTCCACGCTGGATGATACTTGGCTGTGCCTCCCTTGTGGAACAAGCTCTTTCAGCTTCAGTCACCGGGTCCACGTCCCTTCAGGCAGATCTACATTCAACGTCTTGTTTTCTTTGTTTGCCCGTTCCTTAGCAACCACACATTATTTGCTTGATGCACTGTTACCTGTTCTGTTTGCCTCGTGTCAATCAAAGTAAAGTGTCTCAAGTTATTCATTGCAAAATATGTGTTTGGGGACAATGCAGCTTGTTATATCTTCATTCCTGATGAAGAACAACCTTTTGTCTGCAGGCTGTCTGTCACTTGTCACTTGTTGGCTGCTTAAAATACCAATCTTCTACTGTACACATTAAAAATGCACTTGTGCAACAATGGTAGTTTAGGTTGCAGTATTTCATGTTACAAACAGGCGTGTTATTTGGTATTTTTATGAGCTTTAACACTGAATTAACTGACTGGTGTCCTTTGATATCCTCTTAGAAAAAGAAGACAGAGTTAAAAATCACAGTGTTCCTGAGTGGCAAACTGTTGGCTCACTGACTTAAACTTCGGCACGTTAACGTCAAACCATTATGTGGTTTCTAAATCAATCCTGCTATGACTAAGGGGTTGTTGAGTAAATGCAGTTTGTTGTTCCTGCAGAAATTGGGCGTGGTCATCCTGCAGATGACTTGCCTGTTTTTTGACCTGAGCCAGCAGCAAGGCGTGACCATTGTCTCTTTTAATCCTTAAATTATGTTATAGATTTATGAATTAATATCAAATCTTAATCTGTTTATCCTGTGAATATCTAGCTCAGCACGTTTTCCCTCGGTGGCAAATGAACAAGTGTCCACTGGGTCGCAATTTGGTTTTAGGCAGCTGATGTCAACTGAGTAAAAAAACAAAAAACCTGCGGTTGTGTTATAGCATGTTTAAAGATCAGGTAATTCAAGCAAACAGCAACTTCTCGTATTTTATGTCCGTCTTAATAGAGCTTCGCATGTTCCACCTGCATGTCGGCAGCACTTTTAAGAGGGGTAGTTAATTGCAGGCGCTCGCTCCCACCTCTCTTCCATTACCGCAGCATTAGCAGTCATTTGCACAGTTTATCCATGTAAATAACTCCCCTTTTATTAACTTTTCTTGACACTGTTTTCTTTAAATTGGGTTTTTTAATGAGCCACTTTTTCAAGATAATTGCATTTAAGTGTATTACGGCACACGGGGCCGGTTGTAAAGTGCTTGCAGGGACAATAAAGAACCTCCTGGGCCGTTGCACTACACTCATGCACTCTTGGAGACATCTTTTGCCAGGGTATGAAGTCATGTTGTAAAATTCAAACCACATTTCTCATGTGGTGCTTTAAAGTGAAATTGCTCTCCTTTTGGAAAAGAAGTAAGAAAAGTAAAATGATATAGATTTTCTCATTTTACACACATATATATATATATATATATATATATATATATATATATATATATATATATATATATACACACACACACACACACACACTCCTAAATTGAGCACTGTCCACAAGACTGTGGGGGCAACAGGTGCGGCCCACTGTCTCATCTGATGGATATAATAGCTGCTCTCTGGCTGGGATTCTCAGAGGCAGCGTAATCCGGCCCTAATCTCCCTGTAATTCAGGGGGGGATTGGGTTCTTCAGATGAGCAAGAGGAAACCTTTGCTGTGTGGGAGAGCTGAATGCATCTACGAAGAACACCAGGCATGGGTTTTGTTTTTAGTCTTCATCCAAAGTCTGGGTTTGTTGGCGGGTTGGACTCCAAACAAACTCCACGTGACTCCAGTTCGGCACATGAATCTTACGAATGTTGCTGAACAAAAATCATACAACGTTTATATTTCCTGTCAAAATAAATCTAAAATTAGTTAGCTAATGTTTCCCCTGCAGCCGCCTGAGGCCAGCTAGTGACTAACACTTTAGTAAAATGCCCTCTCCAAAGCTAATATTGCTGTTTCTAGGAGGTCGGTCCATCATACAACATCTACGGGACGGGAAAATAAAATCCATTTGTAAATCGTGACCGCAATTAATGATTTATTATAAACTATCTCCATCGATCATTAGGTTTGGCACATGTCGTCCTAAATTCCGCCATTACTTCCATCGTGACAATAGTGGATTAGCACTGGGGTTCCTATCACAAAAGCTCTTTGCATTGCACAAATTTATTCTTACTTGTTATGTTATAACCATGATCCTTTAATCGATCTTAATAGTGATGGGAAAACAGCCAATAAACCACAAAGTGTTAGAGGATGAGGATTAAATCTGGAGGAGCTGCTGCACATCCTCACATCCTATATTGTCTTCAATCTTTCTGGAAAATCCCCCTGATATTTTAATCGCCATGTCAGTGACATTTTTTTTCTTCAGACCTTCAGGTTGTCTTTTAAAAAAACATTTTTCCATTTCTTCATTTCTAGTGAAAATGAATAACTGCTCGACAGTGTTTGACTTCCTGAGTGTGTGTCAATAAATAGTTACAAATGCCTGCTGACTGAACAGGATGCTTTCTGCCGACATGTGTCAAGGCGTTATCAGTTCGACTCACTCTGAGCGCTAAGCTCACCCAGCAGGTTGCTGTCAACACACAAGTGCTCAAACCAAACTCACACAAACAAACCCACGTGTACACACACACACACACACACACACACACACACACACACACACACACACACACACACACACACACACACACACAGATCAACCAGGATTACTGTCGGAGAGGTAAGTACATCATGACTGACTGAGCAATTCACGTACATGTACCAACAATTTCCTTTCACCTGGGGGACAAAAGGGGGGAGGGGGGGTAGGAAAGAAATGTGGAAGATGATGGGGGAGATACCAATTGTTTATGTATACAGTACATCCTTCCAGAGGAAAACAGAGCAGAAAAAAAAAAGGTTTTATTTCCTTCTGAGATGATAGAATTATTATCTCGATAACTACGTAAAAAGGCTTTGTAACAAGATTCCTCGTCTAATAGCGATTGAGAAACTGAAAACCTTATGAGATGGGAATCTACAATGATCCAGCTTGTCTTTTTCCATTGTGTGATTGTGGGAGGTCTCGAAATTCACTTTGTGGTCTTAATCCAATTAAGGAAACAATAATTTATGTGTGCGCTCTGCCAGAGGAGTCTGCAAGACCTTTGTTCTTGGTAACTAATGTTCCTTTTATAAATGAGTATCTTTAAGATCTTTACTGGTAGGGCTACGGGGGGAGAGAAAAAAAAACACTTAACAAAACCAAGAAAGGCTTTTATTGTAGTTTAGATTCAAGTAGATGATTTAAATGAAACTTAAACCCCTTTGCAGAACTGGGACAGTGAAACAAAATCAGAAGCAAGAAGGACATTTTCCTAAATGTGCTGAAAGGGTTAAGCATCAAAGATGACAGTTACTGGAAAACACTGACATATCAGGTGCTTTTCACTGTGTCTTTTGGCTGCTGCTCTGTTTGGGTAACCCAGCACATCCTCAACAGCCCACAATGAAGCGCCACAAGGCCAGATGAATGCGAGCGGTGCATGCACCAGACCTTTGCATGCCTCTCTACTTAATGCGTTCATGTTCAGGTGTTAACAGCCCCGTGTCCGTGCAGGTATATTCTGTTTCTTGGTGTGGCCTCCAGCCTCGCGTTGCACATGCAAGACGCCCTGCCCTGGTATTAAAGGCTGCGTAAATCATTTATGACCCGCAGATTTTTCTAAGTCAACGTGAAACACTACTCTCTTTGTGCATGGGCGCTCAAGCAAACAAAATTTGCCAGTTGTGTTTCGAGTTTGTGTGGATAAAGGTAGCAACCATTAGTTTCCATTCAAAGCCGTCACTGAACAATAGTCCTTATTGTATCTTGTCCTCCACTGACTCTCCCTTCATACCATGCTCAGATGATGATGCATTGCTGTTGACAGTATTTCTTAGGATTACATTGAAGATGTTACAAAATCACGACTAAAAGTGTGTCTTAAATCTTTTCTGGTGGAAAAAAAATTGACATTTCTCGCAGAGATAATTGAAATATAGCGTTAATCTTCATTGTGGCCTCCTTGACTCTGTGTTTTCACAATTTCACCAGTGTTGATGCACAGACAGCTTCATTAACTCAACAGCAAAAAAAAAAAAAAGGGGGTTAAGCAGAAGGGAAGGAGCCTGAGGTTCCAATAATCTCTTTTACACATCTTTGTTCAAAATGTAAAGAAAAATAAATAAAAAATTAAGCACCGGCTAATGGCAGCAACAACAAATGATGATAATTTATCGCTGATTATGGTCGGCTTACTAATTTGAAGACGTGATTAGAGGATGTCTTCGGTTCTCTGCAGTCATAACAGCGTTTCATCTCCTGACTTCACCACAGACAATCTCTGTCGGTGAAGATGAGGACACGTCAGGCTGGAGAATGGAGGGATGGGAAGAGAAGGGAAGGAATTCAAGTACGACTACATCCTGGATGAATCTGGATGTGATATCTCTTTATTTTTTAGCTTCTGTGTGACCAAACCTGTAGAATTAAGCTGAAAACCTCAATGCGTATCCTTCAAAAAGCGTTTTCTTTCAGACCCACTGATATCCAACCCTGTCGAAGAGGAGGAAAGGTCAAAGCCATGCTCGGACGACTTCTTCTGACAAGCTGACCTCTGACCCGAGCTTTCTGCTGCACGACAAATAAAACTAAGAAAACACTCCCCTCTACACCTTTCTGTTGTTTTTGATCTCAGCCCTCTGTCCACCGTGAAATCGGTTTGCTCCCACAAGCGGGAGCCACAAATGCCACTTGGATGCATGAGTGTGAACACATACACATCGGAGGGACCTGAGAGGTCATCAGTCTCTGCCATCCTCTTTCTTCCCTCTCCAACATCCCAGAATGCCACGGCACATGAGAGGACCGAGGATTAGAGAAAGTGTCCTCTCGGATGACTTGTCCATCTGTCCCCAGGATCGAGTTATAAGGAGCAGCGATATTGGGCCGATTCATTTCAATCAACAGCAGATCCAATTCAAATAAGCCCCTCAACTGCAAGGAAAATCCCCCCTTGAGACCGTCTTACCGTGTTCCTTTGGAAGGGCTAAAGCGCAGGGAAATCTCCTGTGATCAACAGGCTTGACTGTTCCTTCGCTCCATCATTCCCAAACCTAATAGAAAAGCCAGTTTGACCATTTCTTCTCATCTCCTTTGTGTGTTTTTCTTTTTTTGGGGGGGGGGGGCTTTGTTTTTTGGGGGGGGGGGAGTTTCGCCGCTAATCAGGAAGCACCTATTCCCTTTAATTGTGGAAAACTTAATCACTTCCACCCACATCACAGGAAAGAAAAACATCTTCATTGTCTAATTCATTTTGTGGCTACATATATAGCAATAATGCATTTTAAACTAATGCGATCAGTTAGCGATAATGCTTTGATCTTAATGGAGTTAGCTTTCAGATTTGACCTCCTGAACATCTTTGTTTTAGCTGCACCATGAAAAAAAAAAATTACCACAACCTATTCAAAAGACTTCAATCTTATTTAATTAAAAAAATCTTATATTATTGATCTGTTTCGGCGTCTTCCAAATCGATCACAATTGGCTCATTTATTAGGTTATTTATCAGTGCAAGATTTTGGACCAGCCTTTGATTGGAGTCTGGAATCTAACGCAGAACATTGAGGTACAATCCAAAATAGTGACCAATCCATAACGGAGCCTCAGAGCTGTAGCAGCACCATCTTCTTGAAAGTTAATCGAAACTGAAGGCAGAAATTTGTTTTTTTAATAAGGATTCATTCTCAAAGCCGTCACCAGTTCCTCTGGGGCCGGGCTTGTACAAAACAATTTGCCAGATCATGATCAAGGTGAATCTCTATGGAGTCAAACTGATCACAACAGCAAACAGGAATGACGTAGCAAAAGATCAAGCCAGGATTTCCGTGCACCTGATAATGGCATCATTGTCACAGGATGACTTGTGCTTTGTTAAAAAGTATGTTTTTCTTTCACTGACCGCTCCTTTTGGCACCTGCTGACACTGCGATCATCATTTTGTCAGTTGACACACACACACCACACATACATATACACATACACTCACGGAGGCAAAACACACCAACCTATCTCTCCAATCTGCCATGCCCTTGTGTTTCATCACCTTTAAGTACTGCAATGATCTACATTCACCCGTGGCCCTGAGGCTTTTCCTTTGGCTCCACTGGTGGAGTTGCTATTCCGGCAACACCCTGTCCGGGTGAACCACGGAGATACCACCTCCTCATCATCACTGCCCTCTCTTCCTTACATCCCTTGTTTGTTTGTTTTTTCTATTTCTCTACCTTCATTTAAAATTTTCCAACTCGTGAACATGTGTGTGCGTGTGTCTGTGTGTGTGTTTTGTGCTACGGGTGGCCCGGTGCCAGGTAGCGGCAGCTAACATCTTGAAGGAAACATTACCGTATTGCATCCTCACTTTAAAATTACTCAAATGTTTATAGCAACTAGTGTCACAACAGGTGGGAGGGCTGAACCTTTGGCAGGATGGAAGGTCGGATCTTCATTTAGCTGCGGTTTCTAATACCTGACAGCAAATGAGGAGGAACTGATTAACTCCAGCATGTCCTTAATGAAAGGTTAGTCTGCCGCACTAAGATGCCAAAATACGCTTTACATGTCAGACAGCACTTATGATTACAAAATAATTTTATTGAAGTTTCCCACATGACCCCTGCCCTTGATTTTGCACCACACTCTTGTTATTTTATGGCAGTCATAAATGATATGTGGTATATTTTCCTTTTGAATAACCCACTGATGACTCATGAGTGCATCTGCCCCACGTGTAGCAGCTTGTACGTGTCTTAGCCATAAGCACAGCTGCTGCAGCTCATCTTAAAAACGGCCTTCGTTCTAACACAACAGTACAATCATATCATATGGGAAATGGGTGATAAACGTGGCGTTGTAGAATTAAAAGGACTGACGTTTATTTAATTCATAAAACCCCCTTGGGACTCCGCTGATGGGTGGTGGGATGCTCTGACCACCCCGCCTCCCCCGCTGCTGCTGACCCCTGGCTGCTCCCTTCCATCAGCCGAGGAGGAAAAGGAGCAGAGCCTCTTCACAGGAGCGCTGACATGCTTTGCTGTCAAGGCAGTTGACAGAGAAGAGGCTAACCATGTTGAGAAAATAAAAGCTCCTTACAGCTTGCCAATCAACTAATGCCCATTCGTGTGTCCCCCCCCCCCCTCATTATATCTCCGAGTGGAAATATTTGGAGGGGGTTTAGCAGATCGCTCACCTTTGCTCATTACCCAACACAGCAAGGTTTAAGTGACATTAAGTCCTTCTACACACACATGCACGTGCACACACGTGTAAATGCATGGAGAGTGTGTTCGTGTCGACTTGTTGACAAAAATAAAGTTGATTCTTTCAGCACAGGAAGGAATTTAAGAATGGCTTTGTGCCAAAAAGAGGCCTTAAGAATATTTGAGAAGGAGCTGGTTTGCTTTGCCGCTTCAGATTTGTGGAGAAATATATTAGTTGATAAGAAATGGATCTAAACGCAGAACCCAGAAAAGTCTCATGTGACAAGTCGGGATGCATGCGCACCAACAGACACACACACACACATTTCCTTGCTTCCTTTCATTTCATTTCATCTGGGTCGTGCGCAGAAGTATGAAATGAGCTTTCAACAAATACCTAACCGCTCAGTCATTCCACCTCTTCGTCGATCCCACATTACACAGCCTGCGCATTTCCTTTTGGCTTTTAGAGCAGCTTCTTTTATCAAGTCGTGTCTCTGTGTAAAATGTGGATTACAAGCCTACTGAGCTCACTTTTTCTTGTAGTGAAGCGCATTAGGAGCTGCTGTTTAAAATTAGGGAAAACCCTGCCCTGAATCCCCCCAGGGGAAAAGGAAGGGCAGCGTAAAGAAAAAAAAAAAGGTGTGGGATAAAAGGTTAGGAAATTAAACTGGTAGAGTCTGTTGTGCATTGGAATCCAGCTTTTTTCTTTATTTGCATGAGTTTGTCATAAAAAATACATTTGATAATTAAAGTATTCCGTTTTTATAATTGTTTCCAGTTTGTGCCCGTCATGGACCAAACTCTCAGAGAGATATGATATCTGGTCTGAGATCAATTTCCTGCCAGCTGTGAAGATTTGCTCCTGTAAGCCACTCTTTCTATCTGAATGCTTTAATTTTGGTACTGTCAAGCAAAAAAAAAAACAAACGAAAAGAGCTATAAAATTCCCTGTCTGAAATGGCAAATGCGAGTAGATCTTTCAAAGGCCAGACCAGGTCATGCCAGAACAAAAAAAAAAAAAAGAACAGCAGGCTTTGCTGGATTTTGTACGGATGACTCCAATGTACTCAGCTGTGCCTGAGAATGAGTTACGACCACAATGAGACGCTCTGACGGAACCCACCACCCACGTGGCCACATGGTCTCGCTTTGACTTTCTCTATCCGGTTGCTGCTTTTTAATTGCATTTTGTCATGGATAGAATATTGCTTGGCATCCCAAGTACTGTAAAACTTTTAAATGAAACATTTATTCCTAGAACCTGTGGCCGGATTTTATTCTAAACCCGGGACTTGTTTTTGGACTTTTTGTCCCAACTAGAGAGCAGTAAAAATAAATGAACAAACGCAACGAGTGAGGGGATGATGACAAATGTTTGGAGGTAAAAGTGGAACTAAATGCCCTTAAATGTCTTTGGGAACCATTGACTGCACCCTGATTGGGACTAGAGTTGAAATTCCCTTAGTAATATTGAATAAACTTCCACATGGGATATTTTGGGAAAAACAATAAATGTTTGCTAAGCAGGGAAACTTCAACTTGGCTTGTGTGGGAGTTTGGTACAAAAGATTCTCTATATTTCTATGATATGCTCTGTATTTGTATCTCTGCAAGCAGTCACATAGCATCCACTTCTTTATACAGGATGAACGTGAAATAAGACTACCGAAACTTTCTTGAGTTGTAAAACCAATCATAAAGGCTGTTTTACTGACTTTGCTCTGTAAACATATTCCTGTTGAAAGGGAATATATTTGACAAAACCTTAAGACAGGCATGATGTGCCACAACAAACAGCTTGACAAATTCCTGCTGATTTATTTCCACACAGCACTGATTATAGCCTGAAAAGATGCATTTAAATATCAAAACTTTGTTTTCTTGAATACTTGATGAGTGATTTATCTTCACTTGGGGCTGCAAGGACAAAAAGGTAAAAGACACCTGAGCCAGTTTCACACTCTTCATATAATTAAATCATTGGCAGGCAATATCTTGTCACTTCAAAAGGTGTGGTAGATTTAGAGTTGAAACTGAATTGTTAATAAGGCAACAAACAATAAAAACAACACCATAGCAATGCAAATGAAAACGGCGTTACTTGAACTCAAGTCAGGAGCTTGACAGTATTCTAAATCCACAGATTCGTCGGCCTCTAGAGGGTTTGAGCCATTGCTGACAAACATCTTCCTGGAAATATGTGAGGTTTTGGGGGGGAGTCAGCAATGATTTGGATTTTTGCAATATACGGTAGCTCCTGGGTAAAACTCCACTGACAGGTCAATTACCGCCCATCTCCTCAGCAGCCAGATATACTCCCCCCGAGCAGGGGATCATGACTTCCATAACAAGCCCCTCAATATCCCCTTAGAAAAAAAAACATGCATGCAGACACACACCCATATACACACACATGCTTAGCAGTTGATTTATGAGCTTTGAGAGCCTGGAGGTGGGAGGCAGTGTCATCGTCTCCCAGACATGTTGGCCAGAGGATGAGCTATCAAAAGAAGACATGGAGGCGGGCAGCTCTGTAATTATTGCACTAAATACATTAGCCTGAAACATCCCATAGTACATCAACAGGGGAAGCACTGAGAAATGATTTGGGCACTTAAGTCCTAAAGCATCTGTGTTAAGGATGATTGTGTAATGACAGAAGTGATTCCAATGAAATCTGACTCAAAGTCCTGGCAATGTATTGCTACCTCTTCGAGCTGAATTCCAGTTATTATTCTAAATGTTAGATGCTCATTATGGTTCATGTTTTTGATCACGGCTTTAAGAAGAACTTTAAGTTGAGTAGGTTCATCTACATTCATAAATTTGGAAGGTATTTGTGCGCTTAACCTGTGACAGTGCCCTCTAGTGGTAAACAGTTGGTGCGGGATGTTACAGGTAGCATTTACTTTGGAGGTTTCACTGCCATTTTTAGCAAACAGGTTATGAAATGTTGCTATCAAATCAACTGTACTTTGTTTTTGTCTTCTTTTTTTTGTTATTCAGCTTGAAATATAAAGACCACTAAAGGCTAGCATAAAATAATGAGAATAAACTGACACATTAAATGTATTGTGAAAACTGTATTTACAAGTTAAATCAACATCCCATAAATCTATGAATGGGGTCAGATGCTTACTGATATCACAAGTTTAACACCAAAACAACAACGCTAATGTTTAGCTTCAACCCCAACATGGCTATGGTTAGGTCAGGGTTGCAGCTTGGGTTAGAATCGCAACACTAACAATCCGGTTTATTAAGTTAGATCTACCAAAATCAACCAATCAGGGCATGAAATTATTATAAATTGTGTGGCACAGAATAAACACCAACATTAAGAACCCTTAAAGTCCCGTAAGACAAGTCTATTTTTATCTCATGCCCACTAATTATTATCTTTTGTAACAAGATCATTATCTTGTCCACACAAGATTCCATCTTGCGGTAACAAGTGTCACTGTCATCACTGTCAATGTTAGCAAAGCCAATGAACTTCAGTGTTGTCCTCGATCAACCACGCTTGGAAGTCATCTCATGTTACTGAAAAATTATCAGTGCAAGATCTTGGATCAGATTTCAGTGTGATTCTACACTTTTGACTTAATCTGGTTGTAGATACAAACCTCTCACTGATCAAACTTCACAATAGAGAATGAACTGTGTGTTTTCACCGGGCGGTTTTTCAGGTTGGTCAGGTGTCACTCAGTATTACTGTACTGCATTGTGAAGCATCGAGATTGCAGGTGTCAAGAAGTTAGAGCCCAGAATGCCATGTGAAGATTAGGAGACTGAGCTTTGGAGCAGTGCAAGATAATAAGATGGGTGCATAAAATGATTATCTTGTTCTTGGTAATACTTTGTGATCACTCTGAAAAATTATATATCTGATGGGACTACAGGATCATCCAGTAAGATATGTAACAACTGGGATAGGCTCCAGCGCCCCGCGACAGCATATGAAGCGTTTGTGAAAAGGAATAAATGAATGAATGAATGAATGAATGAATGAATAACCAGCATTATAAATTATTACGTAGAATAAAAAAGTATTCCTGTTTCTGATGAACCGTGAGTTTCATGCTTATGTTATTCATGACGGCCTTTACAGAAGAGCTTTATATTATCTAACATTACAAAAAGTAATCTGCAGACTCAACTTCATCTCTCTGGTTTTAGGCCTTTATGAATAAAGGCACTGATTTGGGAGGTTTTCACTTTGATATAATACATCACATGTGTCAAACTCAAGGCCCGGGGGCCAAATGTGACCCGCCACATCATTTTATGTGGCCCACGAGAGCATAAAAGATCTGAGTGTATAAAAATAAATACGTCAAAAGTCTGCCTTGACCAAAACTACATTTCCTATAATGCAGTAATTACGCCCATTTTAACTTTGCCAAAAGCATTTTGAACAAAGTTAATGTCCTAACTTGTGTTTAACGTTATTTTTCTTTATTCTCTTGGATAGTTTGATCCTTGATTGAGTTGTGTGTGATTCATAACCTGACAAATTAAAAGGATTTATTTTACAACAGAGCAACAGGCAAACTGTAATGTTTGTAACTTGAAAGAGTCACAAATTTAGAGTTATTTAACATTAAGGAGTAGTTGCATTTATTTTACATTGCATTAAGATTTACTTACATTTATAAGTTACATCTGGCCCTTTGAGGACAGCCATTCTGCTGATGTGGCCCTCAGTGAAAATGAGTTTGACACCCCTGCACTACACAGTACACTTTTTTATGGTATTTTCTTTATATAAAATATATACTTGGTTGTGTTCAATCTGTGATTGTAATTTCACGCAAATCTATTTTCGCCATATTCAAGCATCAATGGAACTTCTGAAACCGCAGCCTTAACTCAATTATTTGAATTGCATTGTGAGGATTCTGTGTTTGATTTGTGCTTTAAATGTAAATATTTGAACTGATTTAACACACATCTTGCTCAACCGTAACGACAGCTCCAGTTGGCCACATGCCTCAAACACGCTCCTCTTGTGAGGAGCCCGTCATGACGGCTTTTCTTCCACTGTTGTCGAAGACAAAGACGAGCATTGTGTATGTTGTAGAAAGCATCCACCTTTATTGACACAGGTAAGCCCTGCTGTTGCTGCTGCACTCAACATTTAGAAGTAACTTCCTCTGTCATGACACAAACTAGGGCGAAACGCCACTCTTGTATCGCCCCCCTCCGCTAACAACCTGAGTGTACGTTAAACTGACAAGCGAAGGTGTTCAGCGGATGTCTTTGTGGGTGGGTGGGGGGGAGAGGTTGGCTGAGGTTGACTCCGGTGACCTACAGTTGAACTTGGACCTGTGAGAAAAAAACAGGTTCTCCAATTAGGCTGCCAGTGTTTTCTAACTCTCCACACAATTAGTCCAGATGAGCTCTCCAACCTGCAGGGACTTGCAGACGCCTGCAGACCTGCCGCCCTGCCTGCAAGTCACAAGCCTCTGTTACGCCATGGTGTGTGTGTGTGTGTGTGTGTGTGTGTGTGTGTGTGTGTGTGTGTGTGTGTGTGTGTGTGTGTGTGTGTGTGTGTGTGTGTGTGTGTGTAGTTCTTAGAAAAAGTTTTTGCAATTAACATGGATGCTTTTATCTGCTGCAAAGTCTTTTGTTACTTTAATTTAACCAGGTGGCGAGGCTGACTCACGGCTCATTCCCCCCAAAAAGCCTGCCAGGAAGCAAGGCCAATTTCTGAATGATCGGCTTTTATTGCAAAGAAACATTCTGCATATGCCAAAAGTTGTCAACGTACCTTCTCGTATTCATAATATAAGTTGTTTTCTCCGAGTCTTTAACAGAGCAGTTGGCAGCAGCGGCGGTTAAAGTAATAGCTGTAATTAACGTCTAATTAGACAAAATTTGTCACAGATGAATTGGCATGTGGAATCAGGATTAGCTTCATTTGTAAAAAGAAAAAAAAAAATTAATCTGATAATTGTGCAATAAGGATAAGGGAGCTTCATCAATAAAACTCTAGTTATTCTGCTAATTAGACTGAATGAGAGCCTTTTTTTAATTTTTTTTATTTTTTTTTGAAGGACAAATGTCCTTTAAGGTTGCATTTCAAGGTGTACGCTTCATCGGATGCATAGGAAGCATGTGGAGAATGTTTACACAAGGCGTTAAAGCCCAGTACGCGTTTCTCAACGCTAGCCCGGCGCTGTTTACTTTAGAGGCCATCCGTGTCCGGTCAGCACACTGAAAATACACTTAAGATTGTTACTCACCAGCTCGGGGTCACAGATAAAGATGACAAATGTCAAAACTCGGAGTGGTTAAATGCTTTGTTCCCTCCAATGTGATTAATGGCAAACTTTGACCAAGCCCAATACCTCTTCAAAAGGCTTCTGGGTAATTGATCTGGCCGATCATTAACCTGCCAAGCGCAACTGTAACTGTTTGATTTACACACACTCAGCATGACGCACATCGCGGAATTATTTTAAGGGTTCTATGAAAGGATGAAACTTTAATTTGCTTGCTTTAATTTGAGCCACACCAGAATAAACAGTAATTATTTTTTTGGGTTTTTTTTAGTTGTTTTCTTCAGAAAGGTCTTGTTAGCCTGTGAACGGTGAGGTCCAATCAGAGGGTAAATGTAAAAGGTAGCGAATGACACCACAAGGATTTGGATGATTGCTGTTTTTTATTAGGCGTATTTAAATACATAAAACACAAACTTGCATATAGTAAAAATGATTGGACTCAAGCCTAAAAATCTCCAAACAAGCATTATTTACATCAGAAAAATACTGCACTTTTTATGTGAAATAAGAAATGAAAATTAAGCGACGCAATTTTAAAATGGGAACTCTTCAATTACAAATCTTTGCAAGAGCTCAAAGCGTATGGAGCGACCGGCTGGCAGTTGAAGGCAGTGCTATGTTAATGCATGTCTGACATACTGGCCGTGGTACTCATGCAAAGCCTCGGGGCTGAAAGCATCTTTGATATCTTAAATGTTCAGCATTTGTTGTGCATTTCTGGCACAAGCTATGATTTACTCCCTCGGAGAATCACCGACATCTTAAGAGTCTTTGTGGCCTCATGACAGAACATGGAGTCATCCTGGCTCCAGCAGAATAAAAAAAAAAAAAAAAGGTCAGAAACGGCAGTAACAATATACATATAAACTATTTTAATCCAATTCAAAACAGCAGTTAAAAATACTGTCATACATATATATCCAAAAAAGACCATATATTTTATACTTTATACACATTTCTACAGTATGATACAGTGTATGGGTTGGCAGAAGTATTGATTTTTTTTTTTCTTTTTAGGATTGAAAAATAAAAACGCAGGCTTTACAGACTGAACAATGAACACAATGGAGCCGAACATAGAAGTGTTCTTTTAGTCTCCAAAAACCCCTGTATAAAATATACTTGTTAGATATTTTATCAACACTTAAAAAGCTTTCCTCTGAGACTGTTAAGGCACTATAGCCACTTAATGTTAGCATTTATTTGGTAGTGAAGTGATTTATAATACACAGACACAGAGAGCCGGTACGGTAAGGCAGATCTTGATTTTTTTTTTGGCACATTGCATGTGAGGCACCTTTGAGGATCGGCAGTGCGTGTGATATTTTATGGTTCTAATGCACAATACGGTTTGATTGATCTGCCTGA
Organism: Antennarius striatus; assembly: GCF_040054535.1. Classification (NCBI taxonomy): domain Eukaryota; kingdom Metazoa; phylum Chordata; class Actinopteri; order Lophiiformes; family Antennariidae; genus Antennarius; species Antennarius striatus. The sequence goes on along the minus strand of NC_090781.1, from coordinate 20,927,220 downwards.
ATTTGACAGATTTATAGTTCTCATCTCAAGGATCTATTCAAATTTAGATGTTGCTTTTTTTTTTTTGAAAGGCCACAGTTTAAACAGTACAATAAAATTCTATTTGTTTTCGCTCGTTCTATGGTACAATCACCAATACACAAAAAAATAAATGGTTACATTGGATAAAGATTGGATGCTGCCAATACATTTCCAGTCAAATCTTTAAAGCGAGTGCTTTAAACACCACACAGGCTTTTTCTTTTACAGTGATCCTGAGGCACTATTTTTTTCAGGTTGGCGTCAGTCTTTGGTTGTGTTTATCTGGCTTAGCTGGCTACGTGAGTCTCTGGGGGCATCAGGAGTGGCAGCTCTCGCTCGGGTCCCTCCATCCCTGCTAGAGCACAGTGAGTGTCTGAACTGAGGTCTTGAAGTTCGTGCTGAGACGACTCTCCTCCGTGAGCCAGCGCCTCTTGCCCCGCTTCCCTCTTCATCCTCTCCTCGGCCTCTGCCTTCAACCGTCGTTCTTCAGCCTCTATTTCCTCTGTGGTGGGAATAGAGTTCTTCTTGGGTCGTCCCTTGGGTTTAGTCGGGGCCTCGTGACCTCCCTTGAGCACCTAGAATAACACGCAGACAGTTTTAGTAGACTCCTCTGGTAATAAATGGCAGCAGCAGTCAAAGGCAATGCTTGCTATTATAGTAATTAAGAGAAGATGTATTGCTGCTAGAGGCCCCTTGTCTATTCATTCATCTTTAACGATTTCAGGTCTTTCTTGTTCTCAGAGTTGTTGACCCGTCTACAGAAGTGTTTGCTCTCTCTGTCGTCATCATCGGTCAGAGGTCACAACACACCCTTTCTTCCTACCATCCTGCAACCTGACAGTTTCCTCTCTGGCTGTCGTAGTCGAGCTCGAAACAAAACTGTTTCTGACCAGTTAAACCAAAGCCACACTTTTGGATAACATAATTATTCTTTTTAAAATAATAATTTAAAGACCAGGAAATAAGAGTAAGTTGCCTTAAATAATAATTGTCCGCATTTATTTTATTTTTTGTGGAATCGTATTTTTGTGGAATATGATTTGACTTTTATTTTTATTTCCCAATAAATGTCAATAATGTTCTAATAACAATATCAACAATAACATTATTGTAATTAATAATAATAAATTAAACATACAAATTTACTTGTATACTTTATTATATTTTTTATTATTGTAATTATTTAATAATATAATAAAACATTGTTTGTATACATTCATGATCATTTATTTCTTTTATAACAACATTATCAACACTATTATTATTATTATTATTATTATCGTAGATTTTATTTCCCATGATTTATTTATATTCTAATAACATTATTGTTATTATTGTAATAATCTAATAATACTTTGATACTTATGATAATTTATTTCCATTATAATGAAATTATTATGGCATTCTTTTTTGTGTATTATAGTTCTGTCTCTTACCATTTTCTTCCACTTCATTCGCCTGTTCTGGTACCAGGTCTTCACCTGCAGCTGCGTGAGTCCGAGGGACTGGGCCAGATCCAACCTACAGAACCACAAGAAAAACAAGCTGCAAATGAGATGCAGTCTCCTGGACGTCCTGCTTCACTGAACTATGTATCCCATCATTTTGACATGCTTTAGAAACCAGTTGGCTCTGTTATTCTGACAGTAAAATATGCAAATGATAAGACTTGACTCCAACTGTGGTTTTTATGTTTCCACCAAGTACATGGTGTATATATATGCCGAAAGGCTGCTGGCATAGTACTCTTCAGTGAAGTATTAAACCTCTCTCGTACTTTGAGTCTGACATCAAAGCCTGTGGTACAGCTTCAGTTTGATACTGTACACCTGCAGGTCAGGAAACACCGCTAGAAACATCTGTACCGGGATCAGTAATCCAATTACAACACTTGTAGCGGGAGGCAATTGGCTGTTGGAGAACATTCTGAATGCATCCACCACATGTGTTGATCCATGACTAATGGGGGTATTGGTTGGGGGGGGGGGTAATGTGATATGTCAGGAAGGGACAGATAAAATGAACAAGGCGTCCATTTGTGAAGGGAAGGAGCGCTTATCTGGGTGTTTTAAAATGAGATTTCTTCTCCTCTGCTCCTCTCAAACTGTTTAACACTGAGATGAAGGGATTCCCTCTTCCCACCCCCAACCCAGTGAAAATAACCCCACTTTCATTTGATGGTCTGAGGGGAAGCCCAAACATTGAAAGCTTTTTTTTTTAGGTTGTGGGTGACTGTTAGCTTCAAAAAACATCAGACATGCCAGCAAACAAGCTCATACCATGATCATACCAACAACTCCAGGCTCACAAAGGTAATTTGCAGAAAAGTACATCCCATTCATTTAAAGTCAATAGTTATCAATGGAAAGAAACCACATGCTTATAATAATGAGAATACTTTTAAAGTTACTCACTCCCAGGCCTGGATTTGTTGCCTTCACCATTAGCTTTGACAAAGTAATCTAGGGTGTAACTCCAAGTCATTTCACAAGGATGTTGAAGATTATTTAAGTAATAATTATTATGATTAGGAGGTATTTAAATGTATCATTGCTCTATATGACATATGCAATTATAAGCTTTTTTCCCCCAGTGATATTTCTAGTCTTGGTTACTCCTTCCCTCGCAGTAATAATATAAGCTTGTAGCAGTTCCAAACCAGAGAGAAGTTATCTTTGGATCACAGCAAACCAAAGAGAGAAGCATAACTTTGATGTAGGTGGGGGGGGGGGTTCTCTGCTGATGGTTTTTTTTCCCAGCAGCTGGGCATTTAATTAGTTTTCAACAAGGTGTCAGGATTGGATATTTTTTGACAGGACACAGTATTTTGGCGCAGCAATCTGTGAGGGAGGCTGATTTTGATCGCTCCGTGGTGCTCAGCTCCGGGGCTTCTGCTTCAAGATGTGGCATGGAGCCTTTCCAACTGCTCCGGGGAAGCAAAGATGTGATATATTAATAATGCGCTGTGGGAGTTTTTCCCCACGGATGGGATGCAGATGGAATGTCAAATAAATCTGGTTTATTACAAATAAGCGGTCTTCTCAGATTAGATGTGGTAAGCAGATATTTTGCGAAGAGGATGCACACACCTGTGGCTAAATGCACGAGCGTACCGCACACACAAAGTGATTTGTGTGTGCATTTGCAATCGTCAAATCTTCACTTCATGCAAAGGCTCTCAAGCGTTCTTTTTATAAATTCCTTCTACGGAAAGCTTTTTACGACATATTTGACTCCGGGTTGAAAATGGAAAAGTAGCCCGAAGGCCAAATATAAAAGCAAAGGCTTACAATAAAACTGGGAAATATAGTCTGACCTCATGTCAGGTCCCAAAAAATGACCCACAGATTGGAACTCAGGATACAGATATTAAAGTATAGATTACTTCATCTCATTGTAGAGAACTGCTCTTAATATCCACCTGCACGTGTGTGAAGTGATTGGCAGTAAATCATTGTAATACATTTCAGTTCAGCTTGTGTTGGCTGGTCTCCATGTTTTCTTGAATAAGGCAGTGTTTCTTTGTATTTTTTGGTTACTCTTTCTGGGTTAAAACTCTTGTCTCAACTGGAATGATGACGTCATGCTCTGGCTTAGAAATATGCACATTATAAGAGACAGTCCCCGCAGGAAAAATTAAAAATGATGGTGTTATTTTAAATAACGCTTAAAATCGTGCGTCTGTGATTGCGCATGTATGTGTTATCAGTCAGATTTTTGGGGGGTTTCAAGTCATCCTATCCAATCAGAATTGAAGTCCCTCGTCTCTACTGACCTATCAGGTGTGGACAGGTACTTCTGCTTCTGGAACTTCTTCTCCAGGCCCATCAGCTGCACCTCGGTGAAGATAGTGCGACTACGGCGCGGCTTCTTCAGGCGGGGCGTGCTGCGCTCCGTGTCCGACTCGCTGCTGATGCTGAGGGGAGTCTGGCTGGGCGAGGGCTCGGAGCCCCGAGGATGCTGGGGGGAGAGGAGGGGCAGGTGCGATGAAGGGATCGCGCCGGGGGACGAGCCCTGGTGGGGGAGGTGGGGGGGCTGCCGCGTAACCACGGAGAGAAGGGGGTAGGCCCGTAGCGACGAAGACCCTGAAAGGGAGACAGGAAAGAAAATCATTCTGTGAGCTTTTAGTGAGTCTCTCAATCGGAATGGTCGTGATGCTATCGACCCCCTCAGACAGGGTTTTTTTTTTTTTTTTTTTTGCTTTTGACCTTCCAGATGTAGAGGGCTGCGATCCGAATGACGCAAAAGTGTGTTTAACACTGCCTCTCTGAACTCCTGAAAAGAATGATTACTTTTCAGAGATCGTTGAATACGAAGTGGCCTCCTCACACAAAAGATCCCGACGCACATCAGACAGAGACTTGTCTCTCTCTTGTTCACTCGTACACCAAGGCGCATTTATTTATTTTTATTTATTTTTTCCCCCGGACAGAAACAGCGACATACCAGAATGACGCTCGTCTGCAGGAAAAGTTCAAGTATAACAACCAACCTCCTTCATCCAACTTTACCAGCCAGCTGAGCGCAGAGCGCAGTGCGTCGGCCGATAAGCAGCAGCAGAGGGGATGAGGAGCGGATTATGGGAGTAGAAGTGGAAGATATAGAAGCGGATAAAAGGAGCATGGGGAGCAAATACACAGCGTGTGTGTTCCTGGTTGTCTGTGGTGGATCTGTCTCCTTAATCTCCTCATCAGCCTTTCCAGACAACCTTCACACACACATATGCACACACACACACAAGTTACACAAAACTAGACGGATTATTGTTTTTTTTTTTAAATTCTGGTTTGTTAATTGCTTTCTTGTTATTGTTGAGGAAAAAGAAGAGAAGAAAGAGGAAGAAACCTGAACGTGTGTGATGTTAGATGTGCATTCGGATGCTTATAGATACACATTGTGCACTAATTCACTAATTCATTCACACTACTAGATGGAAGTCAAGCAAGAGAGACATAAGAACTGCATGCAAAGACAGATTCAGGTGTGTGTGTGTGTGTGTGTGTGTGTGTGTGTGTGTGTGTGTGTGTGGGTTTTGTGTGTGTGTGTGTGTGTGTGTGTGTGTGTGTGTGTGTGTGTGTGTGTGTGTGTGTGTGTGTGTGTGTGAGAGAGAGAGAGAGAGAGAGTGCGTGTGCGTGTGTGTGTGTGTGCGTGTGTGTGTGTGTTCACACATATTGATACAGTACCAGACACTGCCTTGGGCTCTTCATGACATCATAGTAAGGCACTAAGGTCATAACTACCCCCCCCCCCCTTGTGAGATTGCTGCTGTTGCAACAGGTCTGGACAAGTAGCCCTCTCCTCTCCGGCTATACACGCTCTTTTTTTTTTTTTTTACCGTTTCCATGCACCTCCTCTGAAAAATCAGATCCTACAGTCTATTCTGATATCTGATTTCCAAGTTGCGCGTCACAGAAAAGTGAAAGGGAGGCTGTCGGGGATTTTTTTTTAAAGCATTGGTTTTTACGAAAATCCCAGTCGTAGGGGAAAAGAGACAGCACAAAGGAAATCTCAGCCCTCTCGGTGACTTTCCACTGACAGCAATGTCGTCTCACTGACATGTTGTTGACAAGTGCCAGCGTCCTGTCAATAGTCTACAAATAAACTGTTTGAGTAGCTGCAACAGTGCAACGCGCCCTCTTGCAAAAGCACACTGATACTCTTGATAATCTCAGCTGGAATACCATAAGCACAAGTGCTTATGGTAACGATTACAGAAGACATTTCTGCTAAGAATAGATCAAGAATAGATCCAGAGGAGTCATTTGTTCAGCATTCCTTTCAATACCGACGATTTTCCTTATTGACAGCGGGTCGGTTATGATGTCACTCTTAAACAATCCACGTTTTTAACATATAATGAATTGAAGATAGGGAAGTTTTTCCTGCATGATGTCGGTTAATGTCACAACTTTAAGGTGTACAGTATCCCTCTCCCTATCATAACACCCTCATTCTTCTTTTTGTCAACGGGATGCTGAAAAGCGTGATTCATGGCTTCGCTATGACAGGTATATGTGCACTTTTGCACGTTTGTGGATAACCCCAATGACAGACAGAGTGTTCTGCAATGTGTTCAGGTGGGTTGGGAAGGGAAGTAGGTCGGTTTCTTTATATGTCGTTAGTCGTTTAGGGGTTGGATTGATTTAACTTCAATTCTGAACAAATGGTAAATTAATTAATAAATAAAAAGTAGTTGTAGTGTCATTCATGGTATAGGGAATAACTTCTCCAGCAGGGGTAAAGTTTGTTAGATTTAAGTGTTTAAAAAAAACCAGTCTGTATAATAAAGTACTTTTAGAATTGATTTATCACTGATCTCTTGTCAAGATAAACAACTCTGATGGCGGTGCTGAAATGACTCAGAGATGACAGGTTGTCAAACATATCCTTAACTGAAGATCTGTGTGTGTGTGTGTGTGTGTGTGTGTGTGTGTGTGTGTGTGTGTGTGTGTGTGTGTGTGTGTGTGTGTGTGTGTGTGTGTGTGTGCGTGCATGCGCGCATAGAGGCGCATACTTGCCTCTATGTGTTGACAAGGGTGTAATAAACCTTCTCAAACCGGCTTTATGCTTAATGGGAGACTTTATTGTCTGGAGCAGATTAAGATTTAAGGTGGGATAAAA